>NW_027011543.1:502500-586308 GCF_036934945.1 Oncorhynchus masou masou | reverse complement strand
TGCCTGGTCAGACCCAACTCAATGAACCATAGTACACATGTCAATCAGGGGCTATACCTGGTCAGACCCAACTCAATGAACCATAGTACACATGTCAATCAGGGGCTATGCCTGGTCAGACCCAACTCAATGAACCATAGTACACATGTCAATCAGGGGCTATGCCTGGTCAGACCCAACTCAATGAACCACAGTACACATGTCAATCAGGGGCTATGCCTGGTCAGACCCAACTCAATGAACCATAGTACACATGTCAATCAGGAGCTATGCCTGGGCAGCCCCAGCAGTTCTCATATATGGCTATACACAGACAAGTTAAATTTGCATGATTTAGCATAATTAATGAATCATCACTGTTTGCTTCATTCATGTGACCGACCAATACTGGTTCATAACATTGGACAGACCAACACCTCACGAGACTTCTTCTCTCTTAGATGAGACCTTGAAACTGAGATATCTCGTTCTCAAACCAACGTCTGGCCTTACTGCCAAATTACATCTACTGATAGTGAGGATTTGTACAGTCAGCCACTTGCATGAACACACAAATTAGTTTACAGAACAGCACATGAATAAAACCCAACATTTGTTAAAAGAATAGCACAAACAAACATTTCCCTTAAAATCACTTAAGTGTCTTTTTCCACAGACTAGGAGACAGGCCTCAGTATCTTCAGATTAGGTGGAGAAGTGTCTTTGTCCACAGACTAGGAGACAGGCCTCAACATCTTCAGATTAGGTGGAGAAGTGTCTTTGTCCACAGACTAGAAGACAGGGATCAGTATCTTCAGATTAGGTGCTACAAAACAGGATGGAGGAGAAGGGAAGAGGGAGATCAAAAAGTATGGAGAAGAAGGAGGATTGAGATACACCTGAGGTAATGATGTGATGATGGTCCAATGATACACCTGAGATAATGATGACATAATGGCCCTATGATATACCTGAGATAATGATGAGATCATGGCCCTATGATGGTCCTATGGTACACCTGAGATAATGATGTGATGATGGTCCTATGGTACACCTGAGATAATGATCCTATGATACACCCGAGATAATGATGAGATAATGACAAGATAATGGCCCTATTATACACCTGTGATAATGATGAGATAATGATGAGATAATGCCCCTATGATACACCTGAGATAATGATGAGACAATGGTCCTATGGTACACCTGAGATAATGATCCTATTATACACCTGTGATAATGATGAGATAATGATGAGATAATGCCCCTATGATACACCTGAGATAATGATGAGACAATGGCCCTATGATACACCTGAGGTAATGATGAGATAATGATGGAATAATTTACCTATGATACACCTGAGGTAATGATGAGATAATGATGAGATAATGATTAGATAATGGTCTTATGATAAGAGTAATTTATTACAGGCAGCAACACAAAAACATGGTTCCATTCTGAAAAACAATCTCTCTTTGATCTGGGTAGCTATGTTTTTATTTGACCTATATTTAATCATTCCACATATTCAAGGGAGGGAGAAAAGAAACTGGTCTTACCTCGATTCACTCAAGTACTTAACAAGATGGCGTTCATGTTCACTGAGAGCTTTGAGACAAGCTCCCATCACTTCTGGTCCTTTAGGGAGGACTGCGTTCAGTAGTTCTCTCATTCGCTCCTGTTCAGTTGTTTCAGCTTTTATTCTGGAGTACTCTTCATCACCAATCATGTACTTTGACTGCAGAACATCTGCTATTGGCTTTGTGTTTTTGACTCCCTGAATGAGTTCAGCCCTGTGTTTCTTCAGAAACTCCTCAGCAGGAATCCCAAGGAGTATTAATGCTGAAGGGGGGGTCAATTAAATTAATATGCTTTTAGGGTTAACAGCAGCTGTTTCTACATCTTGCAGTCTCTCCAGTTACCATTCCTCTGATAGTCATTTCTTGAATAGAGCTCCAAGGTTGTAGGCAATTCCAATTGTAGTCAGTCAAAACGTAAAAATGAAATTCCTATTCGGTTTATTGAGAAGTCACTGAAAGTCAAAAGTAGAATCCCTTTTCCAGTTATTGAATAGGAATTTCAGTTTCCTTCCTGAATGGACTGATTTATTTGGAATTGATGCCGACCCTGGCTGACACGATTGTCTATTCGACATAACATACAGAGCCTTGCAAAAGTGTTCACACCCCTTGGATTTCTCTATTGTGTTACATAGTGGGATTAAGATGGATTTCATTGTAATGTTTTGTCCACAGTCTACTGAAAATACTCTGTAATGTCAAATTGGACCTGTCCCCCATACAACATCTGGAAGGTCCCTCAGTCAAGTATCGCATTTCAAGCACAGATTCAACTTTCTACAAAGACAAGGCCTCATATACAGTGCCTTTGTCAGTATTTATATCATTACACCTTCATCACCCTGCTGAACATGACTCATGAAGGTCTTCATCACCCCACTGAACACGACTCATGAAGACCTTCATCACCCCACTGAACATGACTCATGAAGGTCTTCATCACCCCACCGAACATGACTCATGAAGACCTTCATCACCCCACTGAACACGACTCACGAAGGTCTTCATCACCCCACTGAACATGACTCATGAAGACCTTCATTAGTGTCCTTCATCCAAACTTGAAGAGATGTTAGCTCTATAACCCAGTTTATAAAACTTCGTCCACAAAAACAAACTTACATGTTGGATGAGAGTCGTTGCTGTACACATCTGAAAAACAAACAATAGAAAATATCATAAAACATTTTAATAGCATCTGTTAGAAAAGGACATTGATGATTGACATACTGTTCATGTATAGTATTACTTACCTTTTGATACCACTGATTTCCATACTGTCCTCTCATCATCCCCGATTAACTCCATCTCAATATCCACCCCTGTGTTTCCCATAATCATCTGACAACAGCTTGGTGTGGTGTCTGCAGGTAACAGCTGAATCTTCTGTAGGAGGCCATATGGTGCAACGATTGTAGGAGGCCATATGGTGCAACGATTGAGACAACAGAGTGAAATAGAATGATATTCCAGTTATTCATATACAATATGACAGATTCATGTCCTCAGCCTGATAAAACTACACCTCTGGATTGATGGAAGTGGAGCGGGGATTCTTGAACGCAAACCAACTGTTCAGCTTTAAGGACCCGTTTGGACTTGACAGGACGAATTCTGAAAATCCTTTGGACACCTGGTTTTTCTCCCGTTCCTGAACAGCCTACAAAATGAGCAATGTAGTAGTCAGTCAGAACAATGTAGTCTCGTAATTCACACAACATGCAGCTCACTGAGCAATCCATTTTTGTCAACAACAAAAAAATGTTTTTTTTGTTTTACGATCCCTATTGTACCAGGATATTATTTTAAAGGTTTACCAGGTAAGTTGACTGAGAAGAGATTCTCTTTTACATCAAAGACCTGGAGAAGAGTTACAGGGGAGAGGAGAGGGGAAAATGAGCCAATTGGAAGCTGGGGATGATTAGGTAGCCATGATGGTATGAGGGCCAGAATGGGAATTTAGCCAGGACATCCCGGGGTTAACCCTACTCTTACGATTAGTGCCATGGGATCTTTAGTGACCATGGAGAGTCAGGACACCGGGGTTAACATCCCCACTCTTACGATAAGTGCCATGGGATCTTCAGTGACCATGGAGAGTCAGGACACCGGGGTTAACACCCATACTCTTACGATAAGTGCCATGGGATCTTTAGTGACCATGGAGAGTCAGGACACCGGGGTTAACATCCCCACTCTTACGATAAGTGCCATGGGATCTTCAGTGACCATGGAGAGTCAAGACACCGGGGTTAACATCCCCTACTCTTACGATAAGTGCCATGGGATCTTTAGTGACCATGGAGAGTCAGGACACCAGGGTTAACATCCCCACTCTTACGATAAGTGCCATGGGATCTTTAGTGACCATGGAGAGTCAGGACACCAGGGTTAACATTCCCACTCTTACGATAAGTGCCATGGGATCTTCAGTGACCATAGAGAGGACACCCGTTTAACATGCCATCTGAAAGACAGCACCCTACTCAGGGCAATGTCCCCTTCAATGCCCAGGGGCATTGGGTTCTCCTTAGACCAGAGGGAAGAGTGCCGTCTACTGGCTCTTCAAATGAACGAGACAGAAAAAGATTTCTCACATTGCTGAATGTTGTCTTTGTAATCTAGAGATTTTCAATAACCTATCAGCTTTCCTTCAGTAAGATTCAACATACTGTTGTCACTTCAGTGATAGTGGCTCACCTCTTTCTGACTGGAGTTTCTGAGGAGCAGGTACAGCCTTGAAATGACTGTTGACCTTTTTACTGCCATGTAGAGGACCACGTCACAGTGGACATCTTTCTTACGAGACAGTGATTTCCATATAACAGAGATAGGTGAGAACTTGGGATGGAGAATCTTAACATGGAATCTGGTGACCTCATGCACTTCCTCTAAAGACACTCCATGTTCCTCTACATGAAGAATCTTCATCTCATTCCTCAGGGGAGGGTTGGTCCCTGAACAACACAGTACAAAGGAGACAGAAAGACAAAAAAACCACAAAGAATGTGCAGTACCAGATCACAGTAAACTCAAACTCCCATAATAGTTCATTCATTAATTCAGGAAGTGAAACTCAGTTACACGGAAATGTATTTCTGAATACTATTTCTATATGGTTTTACCTAAACAGACAAAGTGTGGCAGATGAACTTCCTCCAGTTCACCTAACTCCATAGTGATGTCCAGCAATGGACCACCTTGTGTGTACCGCATGTCTTTCAGAAGTTGACTGTAGGGTTCCCAGTTCCTGAAGTGATACTTCAGAATGACATCTCTCTCACACAGCCAGCGGAGCCCAGACACTGTGCACTCATAACTCCCTCTGGGTGTCCTGTGTCTGAGGGCAACAACAAGATGTGGTAGAGAGGGTCCATGGTCAAATGGAGAGGTTGGATTAGAAGACTATTCCCAAAGGTAATGGGGAAATACACTAGCAGGTGGAATGAAATGTTCAAAGTAGTTATTTTACCTGAACATTGTCACTCCCTGGACAGTGGAAGTCAAGGGTTCAATCTGAAGCCAGTGTGTGGAGTCCTGAACAAGGACAAGCATGTCAGTAATACATATGGTGCCTGTTTCCTGGACACAGATTGAGTCTAGTGCTGCACTAAAAAGCATGCTCAATGGAAGTTTCAATAGAAATTTCTTTAAGGTCCAGGACTAGACTTAATGTGTCCGGGAAACTGGCCCATTACCAAAGTAACTCATCAAATATATTTATTCAATGTTACATGGAATGCTGGTGATTTAGCAATTAAACAGTCTAATGACAAAATATGACAACAGCTAAAGTCCTGCATGCCTCCAAGCAGAACACTGGACTGTCTCTATCCCAGTATGAATGGTTGGTCAGTACACACCTGGCTTTGAGACTGTGTTTATATTACTAAAGCAGAACACAGGACTGTCTATATCCCAGTATGAATGGTTGGTCAGTACACACCTGGCTTTGAGACTGTGTTTATATTACTAAAGCAGAACACAGGACTGTCTATATCCCAGTATGAATGGTTGGTCAGTACACACCTGGCTTTGAGACTGTGTTTATATTACTAAAGCAGAACACAGGACTGTCTATATCCCAGTATGAATGGTTGGTCAGTACACGCCTGGCTTTGAGACTGTGTTTATATTACTAAAGCAGAACACAGGACTGTCTATATCCCAGTATGAATGGTTGGTCAGTACACACCTGGCTTTGAGACTGTGCCTGACTCCTGCAGGTATGTTAAAGTAAGAATTGACATTATGACTTACCTCAACATGGTCACAAGTCTTACAGCTCTGAGGAATCCCTGAATTCAAAAGTAGTTATTTAAAATGGACAATCTCATGTAATAATGCATTAATAATTATTAAATAGAATTGTAATAAAAATGAATATAAGTGAGCAGCAGTCTCAGAATGTACACTTTTTAGTATACCATAATCTGACATTAGTGTTATATTAATGAATGTTTGTGGAAGCAGGAAACAACATTGTTCTGGTCCATGTTTTGTAGATGTTGGGGGTCTGATAACTGGTAGATTCTAGGATGAGAGCTTAAAGGTAGAGTCAGCTAAATGATGATGTACGAGCAGCACCACAGATATTGTAATGAGCAAGATGTCTGACTTCTCTCTCACAGTCACACACAGTATCTGCCCATGTGCAAGTGTTCTCTTCACTCCCTTACAGAATGTTTGCCACGGGACCAAAACAGCAGAGAAGTTTTGCCAAGCTCTCTAATGTTCTTAGTTGTTGGAGAAATTGATCCACTCTGCTGTTTACTTTGTGCATCTACGTCATATCGCTGACTCTACCTTTAAGTTTGTTTTGACCAAATAGATTGTTATTGTGTTCCTTGCCTGGGAATAAACTATAATGAACACTTTAAACTATTTTGATTTAAAAACAATGAAATCAATTAACACTCACATTTCTCAGGTCCAGGCTCGATCCAAAACTCTTCACCATGGTCTCTGGTGTTCTCAGGTCCAGGCTCGATACAACTCTCTCCACCATGGTCTCTGGTGTTCTCAGGTCCAGGCTCGATCCAACTCTCTCCACCATGGTCTCTGGTGTTCTCAGGTCCAGGCTCGATCCAACTCTCTCCACCATGGTCTCTGGTGTTCTCAGGTCCAGGCTCGATACAACTCTCTCCACCATGGTCTCTGGTGTCCTCAGGTCCAGGCTCGATACAACTCTCTCCACCATGGTCTCTGGTGTCCTCAGGTCCAGGCTCGATACAACTCTCTCCACCATGGTCTCTGGTGTTCTCAGGTCCAGGCTTGATCCAACTCTCTCCACCATGGTCTCTGGTGTCCTCAGGTCCAGGCTTGATCCAACACTCTCCACCATGGTCTCTGGTGTCCTCAGGTCCAGGCTTGATACAACTCTCTCCACCATGGTCTCTGGTGTCCTCAGGTCCAGGCTCGATACAACTATCTCCACCATGGTCTCTGGTGTCCTCAGGTCCAGGCTCGATACAACTCTCTCCACCATGGTCTCTGGTGTCCTCAGGTCCAGGCTCGATACAACTCTCTCCACCATGGTCTCTGGTGTTCTCAGGTCCAGGCTCGATACAACTCTCTCCACCATGGTCTCTGGTGTCCTCAGGTCCAGGCTTGATACAACTCTCTCCACCATGGTCTCTGGTGTTCTCAGGTCCAGGCTTGATACAACTATCTCCACCATGGTCTCTGGTGTTCTCAGGTCCAGGCTTGATACAACTCTCTCCACCATGGTCTCTGGTGTTCTCAGGTCCAGGCTTGGTCCAACTCTCTCCACCATGGTCTCTGGTGTTCTCAGGTCCAGGCTTGATACAACTCTCTCCACCATGGTCTCTGGATTTGGTCAAGCAGAAGGATAGACTGTGATTAAACTAAATACAACTTATAAATGCTATATATAAAATACTTACAGTCTTCATAAGCAGTACAAAGGGTGTTTAAAGCTTGACAGACTAGCTCCTATGTAGGGTGCATTACCTAAATTTGACATAACCCACTATGTCACCTTCCATAAAGTCAATACTGATGGTGACATTTAACTAAGCAAGTCAGTTCAGAACACATTGTTATTTACAATGACGGCCTACGCCAGCCAAACCCTCCCCTAACCCGGATGACGCTGGACCAATTGTGCGCCTAACACATTAAAACACACAACTACTAATCATATAACTGTCTGTAGGTCCAACATTCTTCTCGCCAATGTCCAGTCTCTTGACAACAAGGTTAATGAAATCCGAGCAAGGGTAGCATTCCAGAGGGACATTAGAGACTGTAACGTTCTTTGCTTCACGGAAACATGGCTCACTGGAGAGACGCTATCGGAGGCAGTGCAGCCAGCGGGTTTCTCCACGCATCGCGCTGACAGAAAGAAACACCTTTCTGGTAAGAAGAGGTGCAGGGGCGTATGCCTTATGGCTAACGAGACATGGTGTGATCACAGAAACATACAGGAACTCAAATCCTTCTGTTCACCTGATTTAGAATTCCTCACAATCAAATGTTGACCGCCTTATCTATCAAGAGAATTCTCTTCGATTGTAATCACAACCATATATATGCCCCCCAAAGCAGACACATCGATGGTTCTGAACAAACTTTATTTGACTCTTTGCAAACTGGAATCCATACATCCTGAGGCTGCATGAATTGTAGCTGGGGATTTAAAAAATGCTAATCTGAAAACAAGACTCCCTAAATTTTATCAGCATATCGATTGCGCAACCAGGGCTGGAAAAACCTTGGATCATTGTTATTCTGACTTCCGCGACGCATATAAGGCCCTGCCCCGCCCTCCTTTCGGAAAAGCTGACCACGACTCCATTTTGCTGATCCCTGCCAACAGACAGAAACTAAAACAAGAAGCTCCAACGCTGAGGTCTGTCCAACGCTGGTCCGACCAAGCTGAAGATGTCGTGCCCATAGCAACGATTAAAACATTCCCTAACCAGAAACCGTGGATTTATGGCAGCATTCGCGTGAAACTTAAAGCATGAACCACTGCTTTTAATCAGGGCAAGGTGACTGGTAACATGACTGAATACAAACAGTGCAGCTATTCCCTCCGCAAGGCTATCAAACAAGCTAAGCGTCAGTATAGAGACAAAGTAGAATCTCAATTCAACGGCTCAGACACAAGAGGTATGTGGCAGGGTCTACAATCAACCACGGACTACAAGAAGAAATCCAGCCCAGTCACGGACCAGGATGTCTTGCTCCCAGGCAGACTAAATAACTTTTTTGCCCGCTTTGAGGACAATACAGTGCCACTGACACGGCCTGCAACGAAAACATGCGGTCTCTCCTTCACTGCAGCCGAGGTGAGTAAAACATTTAAACGTGTTAACCCTCGCAAGGCTGTAGGCCCAGACGGCATCCCCAGCCGCGCCCTCAGAGCATGCGCAGACCAGGTGGCTGGTGTGTTTACGGACATATTCAATCAATCCCTATACCAGTCTGGTGTTCCCACATGCTTCAAGAGGGCCACCATTGTTCCTGTTCCCAAGAAAGCTAAGGTAACTGAGCTAAATGACTACCGCCCCGTAGCACTCACTTCCGTCATCATGAAGTGCTTTGAGAGACTAGTCAAGGACCATATCACCTCCACCCTACCTGACACCCTAGACCCACTCCAATTTGCTTACTGCCCAAATAGGTCCACAGACGATGCAATCTCAACCACACTGCACACTGCCCTAACCCATCTGGACAAGAGGAATACCTATGTGAGAATGCTGTTCATCGACTACAGCTCGGCATTTAACACCATAGTACCCTCCAAGCTCGTCATCAAGCTCGAGACCCTGGGTCTCGACCCCGCCCTGTGCAACTGGATACTGGACTTCCTGACGGGCCGCCCCCAGGTGGTGAGGGTAGGCAACAACATCTCCACCCCGCTGATCCTCAACACTGGGGCCCCACAAGGGTGCGTTCTGAGCCCTCTCCTGTACTCCCTGTTCACCCACGACTGCGTGGCCACGCACGCCAAAAACTCAATCATCAAGTTTGCGGACGACACAACAGTGGTAAGCTTGATTACCAACAATGACGAGACGGCCTACAGGGAGGAGGTGAGGGCCCTCGGAGTGTGGTGTCAGGACAATAACGTCAACAAAACTAAGGAGATGATTGTGGACTTCAGGAAACAGCAGAGGGAACACCCCCCTATCCACATCGATGAAACAGTAGTGGAGAGGGTAGTAAGTTTTAAATTCCTCGGCATACACATCACAGACAAACTGAATTGGTCAACTCACACAGACTGCATCGTGAAGAAGGCGCAGCAGCACCTCTTCAACCTCAGGAGGCTGAAGAAATTCGGCTTGTCACCAAAAGCACTCACAAACTTCTACAGATGCACAATCGAGAGCATCCTGGCGGGCTGTATCACCGCCTGATACGGCAACTGCTCCGCCCTCAACCGTAAGGCTCTCCAGAGGGTAGTGAGGTCTGCACAACATATCACCGGGGGCAAACTACCTGCCCTCCAGGACACCTACACCACCCGATGTTACAGGAATGCCACAAAGATCATCAAGGACAACACCCACCCGAGCCACTGCCTGTTCACCCGACTATCATCCAGAAGGCGAGGTCAGTACAGGTGCATCAAAGCTGGGACCGAGAGACTGAAAAACAGCTTCTATCTCAAGGCCATCAGACTGTTAAACAGCAACCACTAACATTGAGTGGCTGCTGCCAACACACTGACTCAACTCCAGCCACTTTGATAATGGGAATTGATGGGAATGATGTAAAATGTATCACTAGCCACTTTAAACAATGCTACCTAATATAATGTTTACATAACCTACATTATTCATCTCATATATATACGTATAGGATTAGGGTTACTGTACTCTATATCATCTACTGCATCCTTATGTAATACATGTATCACTAGCCACTTTAACTATGACACTTTGTTTACATAGTCATCTCATATGTATATACTGTACTCGATACCATCTACTGTATCTTGCCTATGCGGCTCTGCACCATCACTCATTCATATCTTTATGTACATATTCTTTATCCCCTTACACTGTGTATAAGAAATTAGTTTTGGAATTGTTAGTTAGATTACTTGTTGGTTATTACTGCATTGTCGGAACGAGAAGCACAAGCATTTCACTACACTCGCATTATCATCTGCTAACCATGTGCATGTGACAAATAAAATTGGATTTTATTTTATTTGATTTGACCTCTACTACTAATCTAACTGTCTGTAGGTCCAACAGAACACATTAAAACACACCACTACTACTAATCTAACTGTCTGTAGGTCCAACAGAACACATGAAAACACACCACTACTAGTTATCTAATTATAGAAAATATTCCAGAGGAAACATGTCACGAATCCCGCTTCCTGAGTCTGTGTTTGCCTGTGTTTCTGTCCTGGAGTGTGTTTCCGGTGTCCTGGAACGCACCCTGTCTGGTTGCCGGGCAATGTAGCCAGTTGGGAGTTCTGATTACCCGCACCTGTATCCCATCAGCTACTTGCCCACCTGGTCCTGATCATCATCTCTCCTCTTCATAAGCCCGGACCTGACATCCATTCCCTGCCGGATCGTTAGCCATGAACAGTATGTCGTGCCATAGTATCAGCCTCAAGTTGGATAGAATTTGTTTTGTTGTTTTTTTACGTATTGCTTGCCTTAAACTTACCTCCGTTTGTTCTGTCTTCAGTTACTCACCTGGATCATTTACCCCATTCCCGCCTGGTCATCGGAGAATTCCGCTACCCTATTGGATCCACCTATTTACTCCCATCAACTCACCACCGCTGCCCGCTACGCCACCTGGATATATCTACCCATTCACATTCACTTGTAAATAAATACTCACCTTCTTCCTACTCTCCTTGTCCTGGTCTGCTTCTGGGTTCGATTTTGAAAGAACGTGACAGAACGATCCGGCCTAGGATGAACCCAGCGGACCTGGACTCCATTTGCCATGCCATTACCCAGCAGGGGAAGATATTGGGACAACACAAGACGGCGCTACAGGAGATAGCGGGTTCAATTCAGAACTTATCTGCTAGCTTGACACAAATCCAGGATCAGCTCTGTTTTCCGGCGATTCATTCACCACCTGTTTCACCCATCTCACCTGCCGTGTCTGGTGCGGTTTCCTTCCGTGAACCCAAGGTACCGACGCCTGATAAATATGAAGGGGATTTGGGAAGATGCCGTTCGTTTCTTATGCAGTGTGGGTTAGTGTTTGATCTGCAGCCCCATTCTTACGCCACTGACAAGGCTAGGATAGCCTTTGTTATTGAACTGCTGCGTGGAAGAGCTCTGGAATGGGCTTCAGCCGTTTGGGAACGACAGGAGACCTGCATGGCTTCTTACCAGGAGTTCGCGGGAGAGATGAGAGCTTTTTGACCATCCAGTCCGAGGTAAGGACGCAGCTAAACGATTGTTTACTCTTCGCCAAGGAGCTCGCAGTGTGGCAGACTTTATGATCGAGTTCAGGACATTGTCTGTGGAGAGTGGTTGGAATGAGGAGTCACTACAATGGGCTTTTTACCAGGGGTTGTCGGAGCAACTCAAGGACGAGCTGATATCCTATCCAGAGCCTAGTGACCTAGACAGCTTGGTCACTTTATCTATTCGGGTAGATAATAGAGTCCAAGAGAGAAGGAGGGAGAAGCAGTGGGGCCCATCCAATCAATCAGCAACTCGGTTACCATTTGGTTCAGGAAGTGAACCAGAACGTATTGATCGTTATTCCCCACACGGGATTAGTGGAGGGGTCTTGCCACCAGATCCTGAACCAATGCAAGTGGGGCGACACGGGCTAACTAAGGAGGAGCGCCAACGTAGACGTGAGACCAACAGCTGTCTCTACTGTGGTACCTCGGGACATTACATCTCCGCTTGTCCACAGCACCCGTTAACTTCTTGAAACTCCCCATCCTGGATCCGGGATCGTGACTAAAGCCTCAGGCTCATTAGCATAACGCAACGTTAACGATTTCTGAAAATCGCAAATAAAATTAAAATAATGCGTCTGCTCTCAAGCTTAGCCTTTTCTTAACAACACTGTCATCTCAGATTTTCAAAATATGCTTTTGAACCATAGAAATTGACTAATTTGTGTAAGAGTATGCAAAGCTAGCATAGCATTGTGTAGCATGTAGCACGCAACATTTTCACAAAAACCAGATAACCAAATAAATAAAATCATTTACCTTTGAAGAGCTTCTGATGTTTTCAATGAGGAGACTCTCAGTCACATACCAAATGCGCAGTGTTTCCTGAAAGCGTCTGTGTGTAGGAGAAATCGTTCCGTTTTCTACATTGCGTCTGGCTACCGAAACGAACCGAAAATGCAGTCACCTACAACGTAAAACTTTTTCCGGATTAACTACATAATATCGACTGAAACATGGCAAACGTTGTTTGGAATCAGTCCTCAAGGTGTTTTTTCACATATCTCTTCATTGACATGCAGTTCGTGGAAGCTTGCTTTACTCTCTGTATCGTATGGAAAAATACTGGCAGGTGACTTTTGCGCACCAATTTCGGCGCAGGACACCGGGCGGACACGTGGTAAATGTGGTCTGTTATGGTCAATCTTCCAATGATCTGCCTACAAATACGTCACAATGCTGCAGACACCTTGGGGAAACGACAGAAAGGGCAGACTTACTCCTCTCGCGTTCACAGCCATATAAGGAAACCATGGAAAACAGAGCCTCAAAAATCCTTGTCATTTCCTGGATGCCATCTCATCTTGGTTTTGCCTGAAGCTCACGTTATAGGGCATTCACAGAGAAGATCTTTGTATTTCTGGACACGTCAGAGTGTTTTCTTTCGAACGGTAGCAATTATATGCATAGTCGAGCATCTTTTTGTGACAAAATATCTTGTTTAAAACGGGAACGTTTTTCATCCAAAAATGAAATAGCGCCCCCAGAGCATCAACAGGTTAAACTGCCCGGCTCGCTAGTTTTGGGAGGAATTTTAGCGAGCCAGTTTCAACCTCTCAAAGATCCTGTCAGACCCCGTTTTCCTGCGACCCTTATGAATAAGGATCAGAGCTTAGAGATGAACGCTTTTATCGATTCAGGTGCCGATGGCAGCTTTATTGATGCCGACTTGGTGGAACAGCTGGGGCTTTCCAAGGAGCAATTGCCGGAAGCCATTGAAGCAACCACTCTGAATGGCAGTAGTCTGGCACGGATCACTATGAGGACTGAACCGGTTAAGATGTTGTTGTCGGGGAATCATTCAGAGTTTATCTCCTTCTTCATTCTTTCCTCGCCCCATGTTCCTCTGGTTCTTGGTTATCCCTGGCTGAAGGAACACAATCCCTCGTTTGATTGGGTGACGGGTAAGGTAACTAGTTGGAGCATTGATTGTCATGCTAACTGCCTTAGGACTGCCTGTTCCCCTGCCGTTTCCAGTCAGGTCAGTGACTCTGCTCCTCCTGATTTGTCCCTGGTTCCAGAAACATATCACGAGTTCGGTGAAGTATTCAGTAAACAGAAGGCTCTGTCCCTTCCTCCCCACCGACCTGGGTCGAAGAACGGGAAGGCGGACGCCCTGTCCCGGATGTTCTCCAAGACGGAGGAGAGTGGGGCCAAGACTGAGACGATTCTTCCCCAGAACGTTGTTGTGGGAGCCGTTACATGGAGGATTGAGGAGGAGGTGATGGCGGCTCTTCGGACACAGCCCGGGCCCAGTTACGGTCCACCCGGTCGGTTGTTCGTGCCTGAGTCGGTTCGTTCTGCTGTCCTTCAGTGGTCCCACGCCAGCAAGATAGCTTGTCACCCTGGTGTTGCTCGGACTATGGCGCTACTGCGCAGACGATTTTGGTGGCCTGCCATGGGAGAAGATACCCGGAGGTTTGTTGCCGCTTGTCCTGTTTGTGCGCAGAATAAGAGTACCAATCGGGCCAGCTCTGGGCTTCTTCACCCCCTACCTATTCCCCGGCGACCTTGGTCGCATCTGGCCCTGGAGTTTGTCACGGGGTTGCCCTCTTCTGTTGGTAACACGGTTATTCTGACCATTGTGGATAGATTCAGCAAGTTTGCCCACTTTGTTCCCCTCTCCAAGCTGCCTTCTGCCACTGAGACGTCCGAGATCCTGGTTAGGGAGGTGTTCAGGGTCCACGGGTTGCCCTGTGACATTGTTTCTGACCGTGGTCCTCAGTTCACCTCTGCTGTCTGGAAATCTTTCTGTTTGGCCATTGGAGCTACAGTCAGTCTCACATCTGGATTTCACCCCCAATCTAATGGTCAGGCGGAGAGAGCCAACCAGAAGATGGAGTCCACGCTGCGTTGTCTTGTCTCCTCTGATCCCACCTCTTGGTCATCTCAATTACCCTGGGTCGAGTATGCCCATAATACCCTTCCTTCATCTGCCACTGGGATGTCCCCCTTCCAATGCCTGTACGGATACCAACCTCCCTTGTTTCCTTCTCAGGAGAGGGATCTTTCGGTTCCTTCTGTCCAGGCCCACATTCGTCGTTGCCACCGGACCTGGCATCGGGCCAGGAAGGTCCTCCTTAGAGTTTCTGACCAATATCAGATCCAGGCGAATCGTCGCCGTATTCCTGCTCCCGCTTATACCATCGGAGATAAGGTTTGGTTGGCTACACGGGATCTTCCTCTACGGACTGAGTCAAGGAAACTGTCACCAAAGTTCATTGGTCCGTTTGTGGTGGAGAGAATCATTAACACTGTTGTGGTCCGACTCAAATTGCCGGCAACGCTTCGAGTACACCCCACCTTTCATGTCTCCTGCCTCAAGCCGGTTCTCCTTAGTTCTCTGTTGCCCCCTCCTTCTCGTCCTCCTCCTCCTCGGATGATCGGAGGTGGTCCTGCCTACACGGTGTGCCGCATAATGGATTCCAGACGGCGGGGTCGAGGTTTCCAATATCTCGTGGATTGGGAAGGATATGGTCCAGAGGAGAGGAGTTGGATTCCTCGGCGTCAGATCCTTGATGACGACCTGCTTCGTGACTTCTACCGCCTCCACCCTGGCGCTCCAGGTAGTCCGCCCGGTGGCGTTCGTCGGAGGGGGGGTACTGTCACGAATCCCGCATCCTGAGTCTGTGTTTGCCTGTGTTTCTGTCCTGGAGTGTGTTTCCGGTGTCCTGGAACGCACCCTGTCTGGTTGCCGGGCAATGTAGCCAGTTGGGAGTTCTGATTACCCGCACCTGTATCCCATCAGCTATTTGCCCACCTGGTCCTGATCATCATCTCTCCTCTTCATAAGCCCGGACCTGACATCCATTCCCTGCCGGATCGTTAGCCATGAACAGTATGTCGTGCCATAGTATCAGCCTCAAGTTGGATAGAATTTGTTTTTTTTTTTTTTTACGTATTGCTTGCCTTAAACTTACCTCCGTTTGTTCTGTCTTCAGTTACTCACCCGGATCATTTACCCCATTCCCGCCTGGTCGTTGGAGAATTCCGCTACCCCATTGGATCCACCTATTTACTCCCATCAACTCACCACCGCTGCCCGCTACGCCACCTGGATATATCTACCCATTCACATTCACTTGTAAATAAATACTCACCTTCTTCCTACTCTCCTTGTCCTGGTCTACTTCTGGGTTCGATTTTGAAAGAACGTGACAAAACAAATGATGAAACATTGCTATTTGACTCACCTCTGAATGTGTTGGTCATTTATCTGACACGGGGTCACAGAGGAGGAAACCTCAAACCCAAACCCAGGATAGAGGGGTTCAGTGAATGTGGTGTGTTCTGTGTGAAGGTGTGTCAGTGTACCAGAGGAGGACACACTATAGAAGGACAAAGTACCAGCTGACCAGTCCAGAAACACACCAACTGTGCTAGGACCAGGACCAGGGATGGATCTGCTATGGACTCCAGCATGGTAAAAGTGATAATCACTGTCAGAGCAGACTAAACACCAGGACTCCTTATTGTGTCCAATCCAACTGTCATCCTCTTCTCCCTTCCTCTTTATTCTTTTGTACACCACACCAATGTAAGCCTTGCCACCATCCCAGTCACCATCCCTCTCCACCTCCCAGTAATAATGACCTCCAGATAAGCCTTCTCTGCAGAGAACTTGGTGACGACAATCAAATCTGTCTGGATGGTCTTCATAATGCTGCTCCTCCACCACACATGTCATTTTACAGTTCCCCTCAGACAGTATCAGGTATGGGTGTGCTGTATTTGGGTCCAGGGTGAGATGACAAGCATCTGTAGACAAAGTGAGAGTTTAATCAAACCACATCTTCATTTATAATGTTGTATTGTAGGTACAGAACAAGTATTGATCAGTTACTATGTTACTCTAGTTCTGAATATGCAGTTAATTAGGATTGAAGAGACTTACATTTCCGTGGCCCTGATTTCAGCCTGCACTCTCCACCATGATCCACACTGTAGGAGAAACAAGTTATTGACTGACAAAGACCTAATACAGCAGTCAACATTTAAACCATATTGTTGTGTTCTGGTGCACTATCCAGTTCTGGTGCACTATCTAGTTCATTACTAGAGACATACAGGTATTCTATCCTACCTACTGCATACAGAACAGAGTACAGTTCATTACTAGAGACATACAGGTATTCTATCCTATCTGCATACAGTGCCTTGCAAAAGTATTCCCCTTGGTGTTTTTCCTATTTTGTTGCATTACAACCTGTATTTTTAATAGATTTTTATTTGGATTTCATGTAATGGACAAAATAGTTTAACTCTTGAAACTCCCCATCCCAGATCCGGGATCGTGAATAAAGCCTCAGGCTCATTAGCATAACGCAACGTTAACGATTTCTGAAAATCGCAAATAAAATGAAAATAATGCGCCTGCTCTCAAGCTTAGCCTTTTCTTAACAACACTGTCATCTCAGATTTTCAAAATATGCTTTTGAACCATAGCAATTCACTAATTTGTGTAAGAGTATGCTAAGCTAGCATTTTGAGTAGCATTTAGCACGCAACATTTACACAAAAACCAGATAACCAAATAAATAAAATCATTTACCTTTGAAGAGCTTCGGATGTTTTAAATGAGGAGACTCTCAGTTACATAGCAAATGTTCAGTTTTTCCTGAAAGAATCTTTGTGTAGGAGAAATCGCTCCGTTTTGTACATCACATTTGGCTACCGAACCGAAAATTCAGACACCAACAACGTCAAACTTTTTCCGAATTAACTCCATAATATCGACCGAAACATGGCAAACGTTGTTTGGAATCAATCCTCAAGGTGTTTTTTTCACATTTCTCTTCATTGATATGCAGTTCGTGGAAGCCTGCTTTCTTCTCTGAATTCCATGGAAAAATACTTGCAGCTGAGGTTTGCGCACCAATTTCGGCGCAGGACACCGGGCGGACACCTGGTAAATGTGGTCTCTTATGGTCAATCTTCCAATGATATGTCTACAAATACGTCACAATGCTGCAGACACCTTGGGAAACGACAGAAAGGGCAGGCTCATTCCTCTCACATTCACAGCCATATAAGGAGACAATGGAAAACGGAGCCTCAAAAATCCTGCTGATTTCCTGGATGCCGTTTCATCTTGGTTTTGCCTGTAGCTCACGTTCTCGGGCACGCACAGAGAATATCTTTGCAGTTCTGGAAACGTCAGAGTGTTTTCTTTCCAAAGCTATCAATTATATGCATAGTTGAGCATCTTTTTGTGACAAAATATTGCGCTTAAAACGGGCACGTCTTTTTTATCCAAAAATGATATATCGCCCCCAGAGTTTCAACAGGTTAAATTGGTGAAGTGGAATTTAAAAGTGAACTTGTTTGAAAATATTCAAAATGGAAAAGTGGTGTGTGTATATGTATTCACCCCTTTGCTATGAAACCCCTCAATAAGATCTGGTGCAACAATTACCTTCAGAAGTCACAAAATTAGTTACATAAAGTCCACCTGTGTGCAATCTAAGTGTCACATGATCTCAGTATATATACACACCCCTGTTCTGAAATGCCCCAGAGTCTGCAACACCACGAAGCAAGGGGCACCATGAAGACCAAGGAGCTCTCCAAACAGGTCAGGGACAAAGTTGTGGAGAAGTACAGATCAGGGTTGGGTTATAAAAAAATATCAAATTTTGAACATCCCACGGAGCACCATTAAATCCATTATTAACAAATGGAAAGAATATGACAACCCAACAAACCTGCCAAGAGAGGGCCGCCCACCAAAACTCACAGACCAGGCAAGGAGGGCATTAATCAAGAGGCAACGAAGAGACCAACGACACTCCAATCTTTGCAGCTCCTTCAGGGTTATCTGTCCATAGGACCACTTTAAGCCATATACTCCACAGAGCATTACGGGAGAGTGGTCAGAAAAAAGCCATTGCTTAAAGAAGAAAATAAGCAAACACGTTTGGTGTACGCCAGATAGCTTGTGGGAGACTCCCCAAACATATGGAAGAATGTACTCTGGTCAGATGAGAATAAAATGTAGCTTTTTAGCCATCAAGGAAAACGTGATGTCTGGTGCAAATCCAACAACTCTCATCACCCCGAGAACACCATCCCCACAGTGACGCATGGTGGTGACAGTTTCATGCTGTGGGGATGTTTTTCCATTTGCAGGGACTGGGAAACTGGTCAGAATTGAAGGAATGATGGATGACGCTAAATCCAAGGAAATTCTTTACGGAAACCTGTTTCAGTCTTCCAGAGATTTGAGACTGGGACGGAGGTTCACCTTCCAGCAGGACAGTGACCGTAAGCATACTACTAAAGCAACACTCAGGTGGTTTTAGGGGAAACATTTACATGTCTTGGAATGGCCTTGTCAAAGCCCAACATCTCAATCCAATTGAGAATCTCTGGAATGACTTAAAGATTGCTGTTTACCAGTGGAACCCATCCAACTTGAAGGAGCTGGAGCAGTTTTGCCATGAAGAATGGGTAAAAATCCCAGTGGCTCGATGTGCCAAGCTTATAGAGACATATCCCAAGAGACTTGCAGTTGTGATTGCTGCAGAAGGTGGCTTTACAAAGTATTGACTTTGTGAGGGTTAATAGTTATACTCAAGTTCTGTTTTTTTTTTCTTCTGTTTTTTTTGTCTTTTGTCTCGTTTCAAAAGAAAAAATATGTTATATCTTCAAAGTGGTAGGCATGTTGTGAAAATCAAATGATACCTGCTGTGAATCAAATTATCCATTTTAATTCCAGGTTGTAAGGCAACAAAATAGGAAAAATGCCAAGGGGGTGAATACTTTCTGTAATGTAATGAGTACAATTCATTACGAAAGACATACAGGTATTCTATCCTACCTACTGCATACAGAACGGAGTACAATTCATTACCTGAGACATACAGGTATTCTATCCTACCTACTGCATACAGAACAGAGTACAATTCATTACTAGAGACATACAGGTATTCTATCCTACCTACTGCATACAGAACGGAATACAATTCCAACAGGATATCAGAGATGCAGAAGAAGAGTATTCATGTGGTGATGATGTATGCTGTGTTGGAGTGCTCAGCCTGCTGGGTAAACTTCCCCTTAATTCTACCATCATGTCCTCATGTTACTGACCCTACTACACTACATATCACACAACCGCTGCTCACACTATTAGGACATCTACTCTGACTTACTTCAGCTTCATCAGTTTATATGTGAGATCCATCAGAGCAGCTGAAAGCAGTCCCCCTGTAGAGTCTCTTGGGTGATTGTAGCTCAGGTCCAGCTCTTTCAGGTGGGAGGGGTTTGACCTCAGAGCTGATGACAGAGCAGCACAGCCCTCCTCTGTGACCAGACAGCCAGACAGCCTACAGAGAGACACACAACAGCTGTCTAATTTGATGTACTGGTGTCAATCATCTAGTAGGACACCAATTAATTTGTCCATGAAAGAAACATTGTCATGAAACATCAGATTTGAGTAACATCAGAGTATTTGTTTTACTAAGCTCAGTACCGACCTGACTGAAACAGCTGTACTTACCCCAGTGTGTGTAGTTTACAGTCTGGATCCTCCAGTCCAGCAGACAGCAGTGTAACTCAGCTCAGTACAGACCTGACTGAAACAGCTGTACTTACCCCAGTGTGTGTAGTTTACAGTCTGGATCCTCCAGTCCAGCAGACAGCAGTGTAACTCCTGAGTCCTGCAGGTCATTGTCTCTCAGCTCCAGTTGGTTCAGTTGTGAGTTGGGTGAACTCAGGACTGAGGCCAGATCTGAACAGCAACCCTCTGTCAGACCACACTGACCAAGACTAGAGGGGAGAATATCACATGATTAACACATGCTTAAAACCTCCACATAATAACTCCTACTGAAGATATTTAACTCACACTAGTGTCTGTATGTTGCAGAGGGGACTGGTTAGTCCAACACAGAGCAGCTCCACTCCTCTGTCTCCCAGGTCATTGGAGCTGAGGTCCAGTTCTCTCAGGGGAGAGTTAGGTGTCTGCAGAGCTGAGGTCAGAGTCTCACAGGATTTATATGTGAGTTTACAGCGATCCAGTCTGGAGAGAGTAGATGATCTGTTAGACATACAAATCCTTCATTATAATGACACTGTAAACATCAACTCAATAACAGAACTTACAGTGCTCTCTTGCAGGTTTTCACTACCGGCAGCAACCTCTGATAACCTTCCTCTGATGTGTTGTATGTCTTCAGGTCAAACTCCTCCAGCACCTCCTCTGACATCAGTAACAGGTAGGCCAGGGCTGAACATTGGTCAGGTTTTAGTCTTGTTTCTGAAAGAGTTCCTGATCGCAGGGAGGTCTGCATGTCTTCAACTAGAGAGTTGGAACCAAGTTCATTCAGACAGTGGAACAAGTTGATGATCCTTTCTGGTGAGGATTCCTCCTTGATCTTGTCTGAAAGGTACCTGGCTGTTCTCTCAACTGTTTCCTCATTGGTCTGTGTTGTTCTTTTTGTCTGTGTCAGAAGGCCTTGTAACAGATTCTGATTGGATGCCAGTGAGAGACCCAGAAGGAAGCAGAGGAACAGGTCCAGGTGTCCAATCTCACTCTTCAAGGCCTGGTCCACTGCTCTCCTGTGTAAATCAGACAACTGTATTGACTCCTCTTCATCATTGTCATCCTTTTTGTCTTCATCGGAATCATCGTAATCATTATCATCGATTGACGTCAACTTGTCAGGCTTCAACTTGTAGGACCAGAATTTGAATCGGCTGTTTTCATAATAATCTTGGCCCTTAGTGACTGCTGTGACATCATCACTGGTGACTGCTTTGGGGGAGAAAACTTTTTCCTTCTTGCCCAGACATGACTCTAAAGCATGCACTGCTGCTAGAAGCTCCTGAATGCTCAGATGCACAAAGCTGTAGACCTTGTCTTGGTACAGCCCAGATTCTTCTTTAAAGATCTCTGTACACAATGCTGAGTACTCTGATGCCTCTGTGACGTCAATGCCACACTCTCTCAGGTCCTCCTCATAGAAGATCAGGTTGCCCTTCTGCAGCTGTTGGAAAGCCAGCTTTGCCAGTTTAAGGATCATCTCTTTGTCTGACTGAGACAGTTCCTTTGGGTTCGTCTCTGTGGCTTTGTTGTACTTCCTGTTCTTCACAATGATTTGGATCATGAAGTGTGAGTACATCTGGGTCAGAGTTTTGGGGACTTCATCCTTCTCTGCCTCTTTCAGCATCATCTCAAGGACAGTGGCTGATATCCAACAGAAGACTGGCATGTGGCACATGATGTGGAGGCTCCTTGATGTCTTCACGTGTTTGATGATTTCATTGGCCAGATTCTGATCTGTGATTTTCTTCCTGAAATACTCCTCCTTCTGTGGATCATTGAACCCTCGTACCTCTGTCACCTGGTCAACACACTCAGGAGGGATCTGATTGGCTGCTGCATGCCGTGAGGTTATCCAGAGGAGCGCAGAGGGAAGCAGATTCCCCTTGATGAGGTTTGTCAGCAGCACGTCCACTGAGGTTGGCTTCGTGACATCACAGCACTTCTCATTGTTTTTGAAGTCTAGAGGAAGTCGACACTCATCCAGACCATCAAAAATGAAAACAGTTTTGGTTTCACCATCTTCAATGCTGTCAATCTCTTTCAGCTCTGAGAAGTAGTGGGAAAGAAGTTGCATCAGACTGTATTGGTCCTTTTTCAGGTTCAGATCACGGAAAGGAAGAGGAAACATGAAATGAACGTTCTGATTTGCTTTCCCCTCTGCCCAGTCAAGGATGACCTTCTGCACAGAGACTGTTTTTCCAACACCAGTTATTCCTTTGGTCAGCACAGTTCTGATAGGTTTGTGTTGTCCAGGTAAAGGCTTGAAGATGTCATTGCATTTGATTGGTGTCTCTTGTGTGGGTTGTTTCTTGGATGCCATCTCGATCTGTCTAACCTCATGTTCATTATTGAGCCCTCCACTTCCACCCTCTGTGATGTAGAGCTCTGTGTAGATGTCTTTGAACAGACTTTGGTTTCCATGGTGTCCAATTCCTTCAGATATGTGTTGATACTTGTGTTTCAGTTTAGCCTTGATGTCTTGTTGGACTGTCAGCAGAGTTTGACCTGTAGGAAAACAATGAGAGTTGGGACTCATCAGTTAATGTGTGTGTTTTATAAGGGCGTTTGTACCGTTCTTTGTGATATTGTATGAAACACAGTTTTACTTCTTCTGTCCAGAAGGTTGTGTGTGATATTTAATACATCCTCACTGTCCAAACTCTCCACTTCCTTATTGTCATCTGGTAATGGTTCCTGGCTGAAAGCAGGTGGCTGATCACTCTTCATTGATAGCAGGCTGGTTGTAGGTGACTCTGCTCTGGGCTTCTGGACACTGAACAAAACAGGGAGACAGATCACCTCATCTACTTCATTTTAACAACTGTAGAGTGGAACTTCTGAAGTCCTGATGTTTCTTTTAAAGCTACAGTCTGCAATTGGTAAATCCATTTTTGGCCTTTTAAATGAATGATGTACAGTCATGGCCAAAAGTTTTGAGAATGAATATTAATTTTCACATAGTCTGCTGCCTCTGTTTGTATGTTGGCAATTTGCATATACTCCAGAATGTTATGAAGAGTGATCAGATGATTTTCAAAGCCCCTCTTTGCAAATGAGCTGAATCCCCAAAAATCATTTCCACTGCATTTCAGCCCTGCCGCAAAAGGACCAGCTGACATCATGTCAGTGATTCTCTCCTTAACACAGGTGCGAGTGTTGATGAGGATAAGGCTGTAGATCACTCTGTCATGCTGATTGAGTTCGAATAACAGACTGGAAGCTTCAAAAGGAGGGTTCTGTTTGGAATCATTGTTCTTCCTCTGTCAACCATGGTTACCTGCAAGGAGACACGTGCCGTCATCATTGCTTTGCACAAAAAAAGGGATTCACGGGCAAGGATATTGCTGCCAGTAAGATCGCACCTAAATCAACCATTTATCGGATCATCAAGAGCTTCAAGGAGAGCGGTTCAATTGTTGTGAATGAAGGCTTCAGGGCTCCCAAATTCCAGCAAGCGCCAGGACCGTCTCCTAAAGTTGATTCAGCTGCGGGATCGGGGCACCACCAGTACAGATTTTGCTCAGGAATGGCAGCAGGCAGGTGTGAGTGCATCTGCACGCACATTGAGGTGAAGACTTTTGGAGGATGGCCTGGTGTCAAGAACGGCAGCAAAGAAGCCACTTCTCTCCAGGAAAAAAAGTCAGGGACAGACAGATATTCTGCAACAGGTACAGGGATCAACTTCATGTAATTGTCAATAAAAGCCTTTGACAATTATGAAATGCTAGTAATTACAATACAGTATTCCATAGTAACATCTGACAAAAATATCTAAAGACACTGAGGCAGCAAACTTTGTGAAAATTAATATTTATGTCATTCTCAAAACTTTTAGCCACGACTGTAGACAAGCATTTGATATAATTTGGGAACACTTTTCCCTTTAGTTTTATATCTGTAAGAGAAATGTATATTTTACATTTAATCTCTTACCACTTAGAACTGGTGTCTTGAGTCATTTTAGAGTCAGTGGTCCCGTCCTCTCTCTCCCCAAAGTGACTCATTTTAGAGGCAGTGGTCTCCTCCTCTCTCTCCCCAGAGAGACTCATTTTAGAGTCAGTGGTCCCGTCCTCTCTCTCCCCAGAGAGACTAATTTTAGAGGCAGTGGTCCCATCCTCTCTCTCCACAGAGAGACTAATTTTAGAGGCAGTGGTCCCCTCCTCACTCTCCCCAAAGAGACTCATTTTAGAGGCAGTGGTCCCCTCCTCTCTCTCCCCAGAGAGACTCATTTTAGATGTAAGTCAAAGCTCACTCAGCTACAATAAGAAGAAACAGAACAGTCAATATTCTGATCATTGTTGAAGAACCATTAATAATGACAACACATTTACTATCTGTGGTCAAAGAGTACAATCAGTGACTTCATATTGTATCCAACATACACAGTCCACTATGTTATTAAACATACACAGTCCACTATGTTATTAAACACACACAGTCCACTATGTTATTAAACACACACAGTCCACTATGTTATTAAACACACACAGTCCACTGTGTTATTAAACATACACAGTCCACTATGTTATTAAACATACACAGTCCAATATGTTATTAAACACACAGTCCACTATGTTATTAAACACACACAGTCCACTATGTTATTAAACATACACAGTCCAATATGTTATTAAACACACACAGTCCACTATGTTATTAAACACACACAGTCCACTATGTTATTAAACACACACAGTCCACTATGTTATTAAACATACACAGTCCACTATGTTATTAAACAC
Source organism: Oncorhynchus masou masou (assembly GCF_036934945.1). Lineage (NCBI taxonomy): Eukaryota > Metazoa > Chordata > Actinopteri > Salmoniformes > Salmonidae > Oncorhynchus > Oncorhynchus masou. The sequence continues at coordinate 561,012 of NW_027011543.1, read as the reverse complement.
ACACAGTCCACTATGTTATTAAACACACACAGTCCAATATGTTATTAAACATACACAGTCCACTATGTTATTAAACATACACAGTCCAATATGTTATTAAACACACACAGTCCACTATGTTATTAAACACACACAGTCCACTATGTTATTAAACATACACAGTCCAATATGTTATTAAACATACACAGTCCAATATGTTAATTAAACATACACAGTCCACTATGTTATTAAACATACACAGTCCAATATGTTATTAAACACACACAGTCCAATATGTTATTAAACATACACAGTCCACTATGTTATTAAACACACACAGTCCAATATGTTATTAAACATACACAGTCCACTATGTTATTAAACATACACAGTCCACTATGTTATCAAACATACACAGTCCAATATGTTATTAAACATGCACAGTCCACTATGTTATTAAACACACAGTCCACTATGTTATTAAACACACACCGTCCACTATGTTATTAAACACACACAGTCCACTATGTTATTAAACATACACAGTCCACTATGTTATTAAACACACACAGTCCACTATGTTATTAAACACACACAGTCCAATATGTTATTAAACACAAACAGTCCACTATGTTATTAAACACACACAGTCCATTATGTTATTAAACACACACAGTCCACTATGTTATTAAACACACACAGTCCAATATGTTATTAAACACACACAGTCCACTGTGTTATTAAACACACACAGTCCAATATGTTATTAAACACACACAGTCCAATATGTTATTAAACACACACAGTCCAATATGTTATTAAACACACACAGTCCAATATGTTATTAAACATACACAGTCCACTATGTTATTAAACATGCACAGTCCAATATGTTATTGAACATACACAGTCCAATAGGTTGTTCAATTGATTTGACTTGGATCCCCATTAGCTGTCTCCATAACAACAGCTAGTCTACCTGGTTGGAACCCCTGACTCCAAAACAACAGCTAGTCTACCTGGTTGGATCCATCTGACTCCATAACAACAGCTAGTCTACCTGGTTGGATCCCCTGACTCCATAACAACAGCTAGTCTACCTGGTTGGATCCCCTGACTCCATAACAACAGCTAGTCTACCTGGTTGGATCCATCTGACTCCATAACAACAGCTAGTCTACCTGGTTGGATCCCCTGACTCCATAACAACAGCTAGTCTACCTGGTTGGATCCCCATTAGCTGACCCCATAACAACAGCTAGTCTATCTGGTTGGATCCCCATTAGCTGACTCCATAACAACAGCTAGTCTACCTGGTTGGATCCCCATTAGCTGACTCCATAACAACAGCTAGTCTACCTGGTTGGATCCCAATTAGCTGACTCCATAACAACAGCTAGTCTACCTGGTTGGATCCCCTGACTCCATAACAACAGCTAGTCTACCTGGTTGGATCCCCTGACCCCATAACAACAGCTAGTCTACCTGGTTGGATCCCCATTAGCTGACTCCATAACAACAGCGAGTCTACCTGGTTGGATCCCCATTAGCTGACTCCATAACAACAGCGAGTCTACCTAGTTGGATCCCCTGACTCCATAACAACAGCTAGTCTATCTGGTTGGATCCCCTGACTCCATAACAACAGCTAGTCTACCTGGTTGGATCCCCTGACCCCATAACAACAGCTAGTCTACCTGGTTGGATCCTCTGACTCCATAACAACAGCTAGTCTACCTGGTTGGATCCCCTGACTCCATAACAACAGCTAGTCTACCTGGTTGGATCCCCTGACTCCATAACAACAGCTAGTCTACCTGGTTGGATCCCCTGACTCCATAACAACAGCTAGTCTACCTGGTTGGATCCCCTGACCCCATAACAACAGCTAGTCTACCTGGTTGGATCCCCTGACTCCATAACAACAGCTAGTCTACCTGGTTGGATCCCCTGACTCCATAACAACAGCTAGTCTACCTGGTTGGATCCCCTGACTCCATAACAACAGCTAGTCTACCTGGTTGGATCCCCTGACTCCATAACAACAGCTAGTCTACCTGGTTGGATCCCCTGACTCCATAACAACAGCTAGTCTACCTAGTTGGATCCCCTGACTCCATAACAACAGCTAGTCTACCTGGTTGGATCTCCTGACTCCATAACAACAGCTAGTCTACCTGGTTGGATCCCCTGACTCCATAACAACAGCTAGTCTACCTGGTTGGATCCCCTGACTCCATAACAACAGCTAGTCTACCTGGTTGGATCCCCTGACTCCATAACAACAGCTAGTCTACCTGGTTGGATCCCCATTAGCTGACTCCATAACAACAGCTAGTCCACCTGGTTGGATCCCCTGTCTCCATAACAACAGCTAGTCTACCTGGTTGGATCCTCTGACTCCATAACAACAGCTAGTCTACCTGGTTGGATCCCCTGACTCCATAACAACAGCTAGTCTACCTGGTTGGATCCCCTGACTCCATAACAACAGCTAGTCTACCTGGTTGGATCCCCTGACTCCATAACAACAGCTAGTCTACCTGGTTGGATCCCCATTATCTGAATCCATAACAACAGCTAGTCCACCTGGTTGGATCCCCTGTCTCCATAACAACAGCTAGTCTACCTGGTTGGATCCCCTGTCTCCATAACAACAGCTAGTCTACCTGGTTGGATCCACTGTCTCCATAACAACAGCTAGTCTACCTGGTTGGATCCCCTGACTCCATAACAACAGCTAGTCAACCTGGTTGGATCCCCATTAGCTGACTCCATAACAACAGCTAGTCTATCTGGTTGGATCCCCATTAGCTCACTCCATAACAACAGCTAGTCTATCTGGTTGGATCCCCTGACTCCATAACAACAGCTAGTCTATCTGGTTGGATCCCCATTAGCTGACTCCATAACAACAGCTAGTCTACCTGGTTGGATCCCCATTATCTGACTCCATAACAACAGCTAGTCTACCTGGTTGGATCCCCTGACTCCATAACAACAGCCCATTTTTGGGGGGACATCAATTACAGCAAAGTACTTCATTAATTGTTAACCAGAAATAATTTGATATTGATATAGACATGCCTGCATTGGGTCTTTACAGCTAGAATCCTTAGTTTCTACATCCATTTTTGGACTTGTGAATTAATGATATACTGTGACGACCCTCCCACTCTGTCTGCCGTATTCTCTCTTTGTTCTCGTTTCCTTATTAGGATGCCTGTGGGCGGAGTTTGGAGGGTCGTCAGCTACATGGGAAACACCTGGGTCTAGTGTGTCCAAGGACAAATACACCACTTCCCCATTCTTGGAGGAGACTCTCTCCATGCAGACACCTTTTGGATTTTGTTGTGTATCTTGGTGGTTTCTGGTTGTTTGTTTTTGCACCTTTCAACACCCTGCATTGTCACATTCATGCAAAAAAGTAATCTAAGCTTGTTTTACTCCAATGTTTGTAAACAAGCACCGTAGCCTTAAAACATGGTTAAAACTGTAATTTAATGTTGATATCATGTCTGGTCAGTCCTTGCATCCATAGCTTCGTCTATTAATCCGTCGATATCGCCCTTCCGCATCCGCGGTTGAAGATGGCAGAGCTTCAACGGTGTTTGTCAGACCACGAGACATCCCGAAAATCATTTTTCTCACAAAATCTTATATAGCGTCTGAACGTTTTTTCCTAAAAACTATTATGGCCTATAAACTATTATGACCATATTATATTGTATTTATAATAACAATAACATATAACATGTATTTTCGATAGGCAATGAGTTGAAAAACTACAAACCTCAGATTTCCAACTTACTGGTTGGATTTTTCTCGGGTTTTAGCCTTCCATATGAGTTCTGTTATACTCACAGACATCATTCAAACAGTTTTAGAAACTTCAGAGTGTTTTCTATCCAATACTAATAATAATATGCATATATTAGCTTCTGGGCCTGAGTAGCAGGATGTTTACCCTGGGCTTTTCATCCAAACATGCTGCCCCCTATCCCAAACAGGTTTTAAACCTAACCTTAACCACACTGCTAACCTTGTGCCTAACCATTACCTCAGATTAAGGATAATTAACGTGGCAGGTTAGGATGAATAATGTGGCAGGTTAGGATGACTAATGTGGCAGGTTAAGATAATTAACGTGGCAGGTTAGGATAATTAACGTGGTAGGTTAGGATAATTAACGTGGCAGGTTAGGATAATTAACATGGTAGGTTAGGATGACTAATGTGGCAGGTTAGGATAATTAACGTGGCAGGTTAGTATAATTAACGTGGTAGGTTAGGATAATTAACGTGGCAGGTTAGGATAATTAACATGGTAGGTTAGGATGACTAATGTGGTAGGTTAGGATAATTAACGTGATATGTGAGGATGACTAATGTGGCAGGTTAGGATAATTAACGTGGTAGGTTTGGATAATTAACGTGGTAGGTTAGGATAATTAACGTGGCAGGTTAGGATAATTAACATGGTAGGTTAGGATGACTAATGTGGTAGGTTAGGATAATTAACGTGATATGTGAGGATGACTAATGTGGCAGGTTAGGATAATTAACGTGGCAGGTTAGGATAATTAACGTGGTAGGTTAGGATAATTAACGTGGCAGGTTAGGATAATTAACATGGTAGGTTAGGATGACTAATGTGGTAGGTTAGGATAATTAACGTGATATGTGAGGATGACTAATGTGGCAGGTTAGGATAATTAACGTGGTAGGTTTGGATAATTAACGTGGTAGGTTAGGATAATTAACGTGGCAGGTTAGGATAATTAAAGTGGTAGGTTTGGATAATTAACGTGGTAGGTTAGGATAATTAACGTGGTAGGTTAGGATAATTAACGTGGCAGGTTAGGATAATTAAAGTGGTAGGTTAGGATAATAACATGGTACTGTAGGTTAGGATAATTAACATGGTACTGTAGGTTAGGGTAATTAACGTGGTATACTGTAGGTTAGGATAATTAACATGGCAGGTTAGGATAATTAACGTGGTACTGTAGGTTAGGATAATTAAAGTGGTATTGTAGGTTAGGATAATTAACATGGTAGTTTAGGATAATTAACGTGGCAGGTTAGGATACTAAACGTGGTACTGTAGGTTAGGATAATTAACGTGGCAGGTTAGGATAATTAACGTGGTACTGTAGGTTAGGATAATTAACATGGTAGGTTAGGATAATTAACATGGTACTGTAGGTTAGGATAATTAACATGGTAGGTTAGGATAATTAACGTGGCAGGTTGGGATAATTAACATGGTACTGTAGGTTAAGATAATTAACGTGGCAGGTTAGGATAATGAACATGGTACTGTAGGTTAGTATAATTAACATGGTAGGTTAGGATAATTAAAGTGGTACTATAGGTTAGGATAATTAACATGGTAGGTTAGGAAAATTGACATGGCAGGTTAGGATAATTAACGTGGTACTGTAGGTTAGGATAATTAAAGTGGTAGGTTAGGAAAATTGACATGGCAGGTTATGATAATTAACGTGGTAATGTAGGTTAGGATAATTAACGTGGTAGGTTAGGATAAATAACGTGGTAGGTTAGGATAATTAACGTGGCATTGTAGGTTTGGATAATTAACATGTTACTGTAGGATAGGATAATTAACGTGGTAGGTTAGGATAATTAACGTGGTACTGTAGGTTAGGATAACTAACGTGGAAGGTTAGGATAATTAACATGGTAGGTTAGGATAATTAACATGGTACTGTAGGTTAGGATAATTAACGTGGCAGGTTAGGATAATTAACATGGTAGGTTAGGATAATTAATGTGGTAGGTTAGGATAATTAACGTGGTAGGTTAGGATAATTAACATGGCAGGTTAGGATAATTAACGTGGTACTGTAGGTTAGGATAATTAATGTGGAAGGTTAGGATAATTAACATGGTAGGTTAGGATAATTAACGTGGTAGGTTAGGATAATTGACATGGTAGGTTAGGATAATTAACATGGTACTGTAGGTTAGAATAATTAACGTGGCAGGTTAGGATAATTAACATGGCAGGTTAGGATAATTAACGTGGCAGGTTAGGATAATTGACATGGTAGGTTAGGATAATTAACATGGTACTGTAGGTTAGGATAATTAACGTGGCAGGTTAGGATAATTAACATGGCAGGTTAGGATAATTAACGTTGTAGGTTATGATAATTAACGTTGTAGGTTAGGATAATTAACGTGGTAGGTTAGGATAATTAACATGGCAGGTTAGGATAATTAACGTGGTACTGTAGGTTAGTTAATTAACATGGTACTGTAGGTGAGGATAATTAACATGGTACTGTAGGTTAGGATAATTAACGTGGTACTATAGGGTTAGGACAATTAACATGGCAGGTTATGATAATTAACATGGTAGGTTAGGATAATTAAAGTGGTAGGTTAGGATAATTAACATGGTACTATAGGTTAGGATAATTAACGTGGTAGGTTAGGATAACTAACATGGTAGGTTAGGATAATTAAAGTGGTAGGTTAGGATAATTAACATGGTACTATAGGTTAGGATAATTAACGTGGTAGGTTAGGATAATTAACATGGTACTATAGGTTCGGATAATTAACGTGGTACTGTAGGTTAGGATAATTAACGTGGTACTGGAGGTTAGGATAATTCACGTGGTAGGTTCGGATAATTAATGTGGTACTGTATGTTAGGATAATTCACGTGGTAGGTTCGGATAATTAATGTGGTACTGTATGTTAGGATAATTAACGTGGCAGGTTAGGATAATTAACGTGATAGGAGAGCAAAATGTTTCAACAACGAGAGTTTCTATTGGACAAATTCAGGTAGTTCCCTCTCCTTATCATTTAGTGCAGGGATGGAGAACAATGATAAGGTGGGGGCCACAAAAAAACAGAAGACATCATGAGGGGCCGCGGTGTGGGTCTGCGTACCCACATCCGTACAGCCCCATGGGTCAGGAGAAAACATTTTCAGGTTTACAGATGATTCTACTCATGTTGCCATGGGGACATGTTGCCATGGGGTGAGGCAAATGTAAACAGTTTTTAATATGATAATTGATGATCAGTGGGACCCACCCCGGTTGGTAATTCAAACATGCTTACCACAAGTTTAGCGACAAGACTAATTTACCAATCTAAAAACATGTAGCTAACATGGGCTAATAGACTGACTGCTGATGCTCAACCACATTTACAAACTGCACCGTGTGTTTTCTATTATTCTGACGGTCAACAGGAAGTTGAGACCCAGACTGAGTTCCAAAACAATGTTTTTTATTATTGGTTGCGGGCCGCCAGTTGCACGTCCCTGGTTTAGTGAAGAGACTCATGTTCTGCTTGAGTTCATTTGAGTTGCGATCCGTTTATCTCGCCCGGCGCACCGGGGTTTTCATTCTGAGAAAAGGCGTGCTGATTATTCAACCCGGGGTTCACAACGCGCATAGTTGAGCCGGTGACGTTATATCGAGCGCATCTGCAGTTCGCCAAACGGACCACCGCCTTCCTGATCTGTCACCAGAAAGTTTTAAACTTAATATTTGATTTAGCCCTACATATAAATAGTTAATATGCACATTGTTGAACATCACATTTACTTGACGAGACAGACTATTTGATTTAATGACGGCTTTACATAATTCCGATGCACGTCTCCTTTCAGGAAGTGAAAGTGAGCCAGTTTCCAGTCTTTTCTGCGTATAATAATCACCTTAATAATGTGCTGTCAATCGCTGATAACAATAATAACCTACCTCATAGCCCTGGAGCCTATATCACATCACATCGGATCTTATTGAATAAGCTTATCACTTATCACTACTAGCTAATCAACACCAATGTAAATAAGCCTAAAATAATCATTCTTGAAAGTTTAAATCAATATCGTAATAACATGGCGGATGTCTTACCCCCCTAAATCATCACTCTCTCGAGTTCTACATCAAATTGTAAAATAACGCTACAAACCTCTTAAACATTCCTCTTGGTCGACAACGTTCTTCCTCCTCTTCTTCTTCTGTGTGGTTTATGGAGGACTGCACCCCAAAAGGTGTTTTGCCGCCACCAACTGGACGGTTTGAAACCAAAAATAATAATAAATCAATGCGTAATAGTGAAACTAACTTCATCCAATAAAAATAGTATATAAAAATAGTATATTGCCAAAAAAAACACAACTCCTACTTCATTCTTGCAGTTCTCCATATATCACATCTCAGGCTCTAGGATCTGAGAGGGAGGTACGGCTCTAGGACGAGAGAGGGTGGTACGGACTGTGCCAATATTCCATCTAACTCATATGTTGTGAAATCTTATTGTCCACAATCACTATAATTTCTATCTATTTGGACTTTCTCTCCACCTTGGCAGTGCCCTTAATTACCACAGCTATAAAGGCCACAAAGTCGTGCCATTAATTACCACAGCTATAAAGGCCAAAAAGTCCACCTTCTCTCCACCTTGGCAGTGCCATTAATTACCACAGCTATAAAGGCCACCTTCTCTCCACCTTGGCAGTGCCCTTAATTACCACAGCTATAAAGGCCACAAATTCCACCTTCTCTCCACCTTGGCAGTGCATTCATTACCACAGCTATAAAGTCCACCTTCTCTCCACCTTGGCAGTGCCCTTAATTACCACAGCTATAAAGGCCACAAAGTCGTGCCATTAATTACCACAGCTATAAAAGCCACAAAGTCCACCTTCTCTCCACCTTGGCAGTGCCCTTAATTACCACAGCTATAAAAGCCACAAAGTCCACCTTCTCTCCACCTTGGCAGTGCATTAATTACCACAGCTATAAAAGCCACAAAGTCCACCTTCTCTCCACCTTGGCAGTGCCCTTAATTACCACAGCTATAAAGGCCACAAAGTCCACCTTCTTAACCTTTAAAATGCCAGGATCCTGCTGGTGAAAGGAAACCCCTGCAGCCTGCAGTGTAGGCCTATCCATCACCCTGGACTCTTCTGATGCACCATTCAAACCCTCAACCCCTTTTCACAGCTGCTAAACTAAATGCTTGTGTTCCTAGCTCCAACAGTGCAGTAGTATCTAACAATACCGACAAATCTAAAATAATTAAGAAATATAGATATATGTGAAGACACACACACAGACAGACAGACAGACAGACAGACAGACAGACAGACAGACAGACAGACAGACAGACCCACAAACAGACAGACAGACAGACAGACACATAGACAGACAGACAGACAGACAGACAGACAGACAGACAGACAGACAGACAGACAGACAGACAGACAGACAGACAGACACACGGACATTTCCTCCTCCTAATCAGTTGAGATCTGTAGGACATTTCCTCCTCCTATAATCAGTTGAGATCTGTAGGACATTTCCTCCTCCTAATCAGTTGAGATCTGTAGGACATTTCCTCCTCCTATAATCAGTTGAGATCTGTAGGACATTTCCTCCTCCTAATCAGTTGAGATCTGTAGGACATTTCCTCCTCCTATAATCAGTTGAGATCTGTAGGACATTTCCTCCTCCTATAATCAGTTGAGATCTGTAGGACATTTCCTCATCCTAATCAGTTGAGATCTGTTGGACATTTCCACCTCCTAATCAGTTGAGATCTGTAGGACATTTCCTCCTCCTATAATCAGTTGAGATCTGTAGGACATTTCCTCCTCCTATAATCAGTTGAGATCTGTAGGACATTTCCTCCTTCTAATCAGTTGAGATCTGTAGGACATTTCCTCCTTCTATAATCAGTTGAGATCTGTAGGACATTTCCTCCTCCTATAATCAGTTGAGATCTGTAGGACATTTCCTCCTTCTAATCAGTTGAGATCTGTAGGACATTTCCTCCTTCTATAATCAGTTGAGATATGTAGGACATTTCCTCCTCCTACTCCTCCTAATCAGTTGAGATCTGTAGGACATTTCCTCCTCCTAATCAGTTGAGATCTGTAGGACATTTCCTCCTCCCAATCAGTTGAGATCTGTAGGACATTTCCTCCTCCTAATCAGTTGAGATCTGTTGGACATTTCCTCCTCCTAATCAGTTGAGATCTGTAGGACATTTCCTCCTTCTAATCAGTTGAGATCTGTAGGACATTTCCTCCTCCTAATCAGTTGAGATCTGTTGGACATTTCCCACCTGACCTAATGAAAGCGTCCCTGGCCCAGCTGAGCAAGTGGAATTAAAGGACGATTCCACCAACTCCTTGGGCCTTTTCTATCATTTTTATTTTCCATAATGACGGAAGCAAAAAAACATTTTAACATATTATGTTCTTAACTACCCGGAAATATCACATTTACATCAGTATTCAGACCCTTTACTCGGTACATTGTTGAAGCACCTTTGGCAGCGATTACAGCCTTGGGTGTGATGCTACAAGCTTGGCACACCTGTATTTGGGGAGTTTCCCCCATTCTTCTCTGCAGATCCTCTCAAGGTCTCTCCCTTACCACCTGTCTCCTCCCGCTCGCACACTCCACATACCTCCTCCTCTCCCTTTCTCTCTGTCTCCTCCCTCCCTACTCTCTCCTTCCTCCACCTTTCCCTCTCCTCCCTCCCTACTCTCTCCTCCCTCCACCTCTCCCTCTCTCCACCTCTCTCCTCCCTCCACCTCTCTCCTTCCTCCACCTCTCCCTCTCTCCACCTATATCCTCCCTACACTTCTATCCTCCCTACACTTCTATCCTCCCTACACCTCATGTCTCAACACAGGAAGTCCATGTTTAAGGACCTAGAGGAAGACATGGACCTTACGGGTAGAAGACAAAAACATCTGAGGTTTGTAATGTTCTTTTATAATTTAATGTAGAAAAGTGTTGTGGAGAAGCTCGGCTTTCATAGAGAGACAGATGATTTAAGGGAAAGACACCTGAAGAACTGTGAAGTTAATACAATACTGATTTCAACTTTACAAAATGATAAGTTTAGTCTTATTTACATTGACGTTGATTCATATTAATTAGCCTCATCAATATGATCCAATGTGGTGTTGTAGGCTGCAGGGCTATGAGGTAGAGCATTATTGGTAAAGGCGTCTGACAGCGCATTACCGGGATTATTATCCGCATGACGAATCTGCGTTAGAAGACGTGCATCGGAATTACGTAAATCTGTCACTAAAGAAAACACACTGTTTCGTCAAGTCAGTCAAGAGAAAGTGACGTGCAACAATGGGCATAGAAACTATTTGAATGTTGGGTTAAATCAACGTTGAAAATGCTTTCTGGCGACACCGATTAGGAAAGTGGTGGTCCGTTTTGCTCACTGCTGTGCGCTCGATATAACTTGGCCCGTGCACCGTTGCGTAATGTTACCCACTGGTTCAATCGTTGTCGGCACACCTTTCTTCTTCTGAATACAAGACCCAGTACAACGGGCGAGATAAACTGATCGCACCTCATGTGAACTCAAGCAGTGCATGTGTGTATTCACTCAGGGCACTATTCCAATTGTACGAAATGACGCCCTTCTTATGCACTTGTCATCAGTTTATATTCAGACTTACCTTATTAAGTTGCTATTGCTTTGTAGGCGTGGTTACCTCGGGTGCGCTAAATAAATAGTTTAATCACTGAAAACACCCACTTGCAGTTATCATTCAACAGCGTTTTCACACAAAATATATTGCTAAATAATAAATACAGCCGTTGATTCATCCTGAAAGTTGTCGTATTCAAGTTGAATCCATGAAACATTGGAAGGTGTAAAAAAAGTGTACAATAGGGGTTGAATAGGGAGGGGTCCTATACATCTACCCCTAATTCTCACTAATCATGGAACTGTATAACAACGGTCCAGACGTTGTGAACCGAGCACCGGGGGACAGGTTTAACCTGCTCCGTGGGGTCTGAGTTCCATAATGATTCAAAACAGGCGATATGTTCCACATTGTTGCGCAACTTTATCCTGATGCTGACGACCCTCGGGAACAACTCACACTGACGTGACAGAGGACAGAAAGGTGAACGGAATGGAATGACGCAACAATGGAAGATACAATCAGAAGGAAACGAACACTCAAGTGACAGTTCTAAATGCACGTGGGTATTACTGACCCTGGTTCTCGATAGTGGCTGATAATTAATGACATGATACAAATAAAAAAAATATAAAACGGATAACGCCCGGACATAGCCTATAATTAAAACATTCCCTAGCTCTTACATCAACTTGGCAGGTTCAGTCCTACACAAGCCTAAAGCGGGGGTGTCCACATTACATCTACGCCAATTATGAGGACACACCAGTATCGGTGCGTGGGTAAAATCACTGTTATTAATATATAATTACTAAGTCCGAGACAATCAGAAGACACAGTAGCAGAATAAATTTAACCGCACATTTGTTTTATCACAGAACCGGAGAGCAACAGCTGTCCGGTCAAGTCCACAAAGCATAATGTATTTAACAGACCTACAGCGGGGTCAAGCAAGTTAATGTTTCCGACATTTCTGGACCACTAAACAACTATTCATTTAGAACCACAGAGAGTTACTGCACATTACAAAGAACGGTTCATGGTACTTATGTCTGTGTGTGTGTGTGTGTGTGTGTGTGTGTGTGTGTGTGTGTGTGTGTGTGTGTGTGTGTGTGTGTGTGTGTGTGTGTGTGTGTGTGTGTGTGTGTGTGTGTGTGTGTGTGTGTGTCTGTGTGTGTGTGTGCGCGCGCGCGTGTTCCAACAAGTAGAAAAAAACATGTTGACTCAACCTAATCGTAGAGAAACGCCAATGACATCCTCCTCTCTGTCATGTTGACAAAACGGTCTATCACTCTGTCATGCAGTACACACTTTTCTTGTAGTTGTCCTAGGCTACCTGGCTAAAATGCTTGCTCGCCAGCCTGACTTCCATTCATGGGTAACGTTAGCTCGTTAACATGAGCCTTCTACATCTAGCTTCATATTTAACGTCTATCCTCTCAGGCCAGAACACAACAATGTAAGAATAAATGGTTGGATCAGAATCACCACTATAATCATCGGCCAGTATGGAGAATTAAATTAAACCACAAGTTAGAATCCCTCTCTCCATCCATGGCTAATTTAGGAAAGGACAATATTAACTAGCCCCCCCCCCTCTTGGTCGGGGTCCCAGGCCCGGTTTTCAGGCCCATAACCTTCCCAGTCCACTAGGTAGAGGAAGAGACCTCTCAGGCGTTTGGAATCAAGGATGGCCTGTATGGCGTAAGCAGGTTCTCCTCTGATGTTCAACGGTGGGGGCGCACTGCGGGTTGAGACTGGAGGATGGAGGACTGTAGGTGACCTGTTTAACAGAGACACATGGGGGCGCACTGCGGGTTGAGACTGGAGGATGGAGGACTGTAGGTGACCTGTTTAACAGAGACACATGGGGGCGCACTGCGGGTTGAGACTGGAGGATGGAGGACTGTAGGTGACCTGTTTAACAGAGACACATGGGGGCGCACTGCGGGTTGAGACTGGAGGATGGAGGACTGTAGGTGACCAGGTTAACAGATACACATGGGGGCGCACTGGGGGTTGAGACTGGAGGATGGAGGACTGTAGGTGACCGGTTTAACAGAGACACATGGGGGGATGAGGAGATTTTATACTGACAGGGTGACTGGAGGCTGTACGTGACAGGGTTGATGCGATGCGTTATCTTGAAGGGACCAATGAAGCGAGGACAGAACTTTTTGCAGGGGAGTCGGAGCTGAATGTCTCTGGTAGAAAGCCACAAACGCTGTCCGGGGTGAAAGAGCAGCGTCTGCCGGCAAAGCATTTCTGGGTATTGGAGGCTTCCTGCCGATGCCAGTGGGCAGTCTCCCACACCCGCTCACTACGCCGAAACCAGTCGTCGACAACTGGGATAGTACCAGGCTCCACCTCCCAGGGAAACATGTGTGGTTGTTAACCAAGGACAAACTGAAATGGAGTAATGTGGAGGGATGAGTGCATGAGTGAGTTCTGAGCGTATTCGACCCAGGCCATATATCGACTCCAGTTGTGTGGAGAGGCAGAATATTGCTGGCGGAGTTACTTCCCTATTTCTTAGTTCAGACGTTCTGTCTGCCCGTTGGTCTGGGGGTGTTACCCGGAGGAGAGACTGAGGACGACCCCCAATCAGCTCGCCACACTCGGGAGACAAACTGGGGCCCGCGGTCAGAGACTATGTCCTCTGGAATCCCATACACCCTTAACACCTGCTGGAACATGCACTCCGCCAATTCCATGGCATTAGGTAGATGAGGAAAAGGACCCAGGCGACACATTTTTGAAAAACGGTCTACTATGACAAGGATTGTGGTATTGCCAGACGATTCAGGAAGGTCTGTGATGAAGTCAACAGATTTGTGGGACCAATGTCTGTGAGGGATTGGCAAAGGTTGAAGCTTCCCAGAAGGAAGATGATGGGGGGCATTTGGTTTGGGCGCAGACTGGACAGGTGAGTAAGTAATCCCTTACGTCGGATGCCAGTGAGGACCAGCAGAATTTCCGGGCTAGAAGTTTGGTGGTTTGTGTAATGTCTGGATGTACTGACCCCAAGGACGTGAGACAACATTGCACCAGCTGGTGTCTCAGGAGGAGCCGGGTCTGAGGTTTGGGCCTCTTGTATGGCAGAATGAACTTCCCACTGTACCGGTCCGATAATGCAAGACGGAAGAATGGGTGTAGGGTCTGAGTTACTGGTCGGAAGGTCAAAATGGTGAGAGAGAGCATCAGCTTTTACCCTTTTCTTTCCAGGGATGTAAGTAACATGAAAATGGAAGCATGTGAAGAGCCCAGCAGGCTTGTCTGGAGTTTAACCTCTTGGCCCCTCTGATATATTCATCCATATTACAATGATCTGTTAGGACAAGAAAGGGAATGTTGTGCGCCCTCCAACCAGTGGCGCCACTCCTCGAGAGCCAGCTTGATGGAGAGGAGTTCTCTGTTCCCCACATCGTATTCATCTCAGCGGGGGATAACTTCCTGAAGAAGGCACAGAGTTGTGATTTGGAAGGTGTTCCCACCCGCTGAGAGAGTATTTGCTCCTACTTTGGAGGCATTCACCTCCAGGGTGAAAGAAAGGGTCGGATCAGGTTGGAGAAGGACAGGAGCTGAGATGAAGAGGCGTTTCAAGCTGAACGCAGTCAGGGCTGTATCAGTCCATTGAAGGGTCTGGGTCTTTTGGCTGGTAAGGGCAGTGAGGAGAGCGGTTTGGGCCCAATACTGATGGCGGTGACTTTGTCCTCATCCATGCTGACCCATCCAGGTGTACGAAGCCGAGGAAGCTTACATTGAAGGTGCTCATCAGTCTTCACATAAAAGGTTATGGTCAAGGAGCCGTTGAAGAACCTTTTGCACATGCTTTATGTGTTCCTTCAGGGAGTAGGAGTAAATCAGGAGGTCATCAATGTAGATGAAGAGAAAGCGGTTGATCATTTCCTGGCAAACCTCGTTCATTAAGGATTGGAAGACGGCGGGGGCGTTCGTATGGCCGTGGGGCATGACCAGGTATTCATAGTGTCCTCGAGTGGTGATAAAGGACGTCTTCCATTCGTCGCCTTCACGTATACGGACAAGGTTATATGCACTTCGCAGGTCGAGTTTAGTATAGATGTCCGCACGGCCCACTTGTTCAAGTGTCGCTGGGGTACAAAGGAAGAGTTCTTGACCGTGACATCATTCAGGGAACGATAATCAATACATGGACGGTGGTCCACCATTCTTTTTTTCCAACGAAGAAGAAGCTGGACGCAGCCGGGGAAGAAGGATGAATGAAACCGTTTGAGTGATTCATCAATGTAGTTCTCCATTGCCTCATTTTCCTGGATAGACAGGGGGTAAACACAGCCCTTCGGTGGGGACACTCCAGGGAGTAAGTCAATAGCACAGTCTCCTGGGCGATGTGGTGGCAGAGTGGAGGCCTTGACTTTGCTGAAGACGTTGCTGTACTGGGCGTATGCAGATGGTATGGTGGGTGGCACTGCCGAGGCAGGGTCCTCTATGGTGGTGGCTCTGCAGGGTAGGCTGAGACAACTGGAGAAGCAAGTAGAAGACCAGGATAGTAGTTCACCTTATTGCAACGAGATGGCAGGGTCATGATGACAAAGCCAGGGGTGTCCGAGGATATGGGGGATGAGAGTTCCATGAGTTGAATGGTTTCAGTGTGGAAGACTCCAATCTGGAGGGTGACGCTCTGTGGTCAGGTGCATGATGAACCCCGTACCCAATGGCTGCCAGTCCAGGGTGTTAATCCTTAAGGGAGGGGTGACGCTCTGTGGTCAGGTGCGTGATGAACCCCGTGCCTATTGGCTGCCAGTCCAGGGTGTTAATCCTTAAGGGAGGGTGACAGGTGTTAGATCAATGTCAAGCTCTTGTACTCGCTGGTGATTGATGAATTTATCTGCTGCTCCCGAATCTATCGAGCCCTCTCTACGGACTTGGTAACCCCCTTCACTGTCATCAATACTGGGACGGAGATTTGGTCCTGGGAGATATTTAGAAATAACGACACGCCTACCTGCATGGCAGTGGAGGGACCCTTCTCATCTCTCCGTGGGGAGACAGAGCAATGCCGGAGTAGATGATCTTTCCCTCCACAGTATAGGCAGAGCCCTTCTTGGGATTCGCTTTTGACGTTCAATACACGGGAGAGGAGCACGGCCCAACTGCATGGGCTCTGGAAAACTGACAGGAAGACGGAATCATGGAAAGAGAAGGTTTCGGGTTCCTGTTCTTTGGAGGTCGGCGATGAGGTGGTCGATGGCGAAACGAATGTTGAATGATTTAAATCCTGAAGGTCACCTCTACAGGCCAGCTCTGCCAGAAGTTCCATGTTGAGCCCTCTTCAGTAGATGCTAAGTAAAACACACTCATTCCATCCACTCCCTGCAGACACGGTGCGGAACTCAAAGGCATACCCAGCAGCTGAATTTCATCCTTGTTGAAGATCTTTGAGGTCTCCTCATAGGGAGGGAGAGTGATCGAATGACTACCTCTTTGAAGAGCGTGTGGAAATGGGTCTCGGATCTGAGTTCTGTGCTGTTGGCAGTCCATATGCCGGTGGCCCAATCCAGCGCTTTGCCTGTGAGTAGAGACACAACAAAATCCACCCTGCTCTTATCGGTGGCGAAGTTAGTGGGGGTTGTGCTCAATGTGTTTGCTGTATTGCAACAGAAATCCCTGACATTTCCCAGGTCGAAATGTCATAGTTTCCAGGCATGGATATGAATGAAGGAGGCTATTGGTTACAGTTCCTTAAGCTCCTCTTGCTGGGTTATGATACCTGGCACCGGGTGAGAAGGGAAAGGCTGGTGGAGAAGATGGCATATTTCCTCCTTAAGCTCCTCTTGCTGGGTTAGGCATGAATCATGAAATCATAGAATCATGGTCACACACAGTCAATGTTAAACCACAGGTAGAAAGTCAAAAAAATCAAACACTACCTCACGAACATACAAACAGAAGAACTGAACTAAATAGGGAGCTGATGAGACCAGATGAGAAACGAACAGAGGTGAAATCAATGAACATAAATGAAAGACAGAGCTACGTTCCAGAACACAAAGAAACAGGGCTACGTTCCAGAACACAAAGATACAGGGCTACGTTCCAGACCACAAAGAAACAGGGCTACGTTCCAGAACACAAAGAAACAGGGCTACGTTCCAGAACACAAAGATATAGGGCTACGTTCCAGACCACAAAGAAACAGGGCTACGTTCCAGACCACAAAGAAACAGGGCTAAGTTCCAGAACACAAAGAAACAGGGCTAAGTTCCAGGACAAAAAGGAACAGGGCTACGTTCCAGAACACAAAGAAACAGGGCTACGTTCCAGACCACAAAGAAACAGGGCTACGTTCCAGAACACAAAGAAACAGGGCTACGTTCCAGACCACAAAGAAACAGGGTTACGTTCCAGAACACAAAGAAACAGGGTTACGTTCCAGACCACAAAGAAACAGGGCTACGTTCCAGAACACAAAGAAACAGGGCTACGTTCCAGAACACAAAGAAACAGGGCTACGTTCCAGAACACAAAGAAACAGGGCTACGTTCCAGAACACAAAGAAACAGGGCTACGTTCCAGACCACAAAGAAACAGGGCTACTTTCCAGAACACAAAGAAACAGGGCTACGTTCCAGAACACAAAGAAACAGGGCTACGTTCCAGAACACAAAGAAACAGAGCTACGTTCCAGAACACAAAGAAACAGGGCTACGTTCCAGAACACAAAGAAACAGGGCTACGTTCCAGAACACAAAGAAACAGGGCTACGTTCCAGAACACAAAGAAACAGGGCTACGTTCCAGAACACAAAGAAACAGGGCTACGTTCCAGAACACAAAGAAACAGGGCTACGTTCCAGACCACAAAGAAACAGGGCTACGTTCCAGAACACAAAGAAACAGGGCTACGTTCCAGAACACAAAGAAACAGGGCTACGTTCCAGAACACAAAGAAAAAGCAGAACCTTACACTTGGTATAGAACAAATACCTGCCAGCTTTTTTAACTGTTTGTAATGTATCCTTGGAAAATGTTCAAAATGTTTACTACCGTCTTTCAGTCTAAACTGTAATGTTCTTTTAGTTGTGTGTACCCCGGGTAGACTAGCTGCTGTTATGGAGTCAGGGGATCCAACCAGGTAGACTAGCTGTTGTTATGGACTCAGCTTATCGGGATCCAAGTCAAATCAAATTAATAACATATTGGACTGCGTATGTTTAAATGCAACATGAATTCTCTGATTTAACTCTTTGACCACAGACAGTAAATGTGTTGTCATTGTTAATGGTTCTTCAATGTTCAGAAATATTGACTGTTCTGTTATCTCTTATTGTAGCTGAGTGAGCTGTGACTTACACCTAAAATGAGTCTCTCTGGGGAAAGAGAGGAGGGGAACACTGCTTCTAAAATGAGTCTATATGGGGAGAGAGAGGAGGAGACCACTGCCTCTAAAATGAGTCTAATTGGGGAAAGAGAGGAGGGGAACACCGCCTCCAGAATTACCCAAGACAACAGTTCGAAGAGGTAAGATATTAAATGTAAAATATACAAGGCTCATAAAGATATAAGTGTTGTTGAAAGGAAGTAGATGAGGTATTAATGTGATATTGATGAGGTGATCTGTCTCCCTGTTTTGTTCAGTGTCCAGAAGCCCAGAGCAGAGTCACCTACAACCAGCCTGCTATCAATGAGGAGTGATCAGCCACCTGCTTTCAGCCAGGAACCATTACCAGATGACAATAAGGAAGTGGAGAGTTTGGACAGTGAGGATGCATTAAAGATCACACACAGCCTTCTGGACAGAAGAAGTAAGACTGTGTTTCATACAATATTACAAAGAACAGTACAAAGGCCTTTTTAAAACACACATACAAACTTATGAGTCCCAACTCTCATTGTTTTCCTACAGGTCAAACTCTGCTGACAGTCCAACAAGAGATTAAGGCTAAACTGAAACACAAGTATCAACACATATCTGAAGGAATTGGACACCATGGAAACCAAAGTCTGTTCAAGGACATCTACACAGAGCTCTACATCACAGAGGGTGGAGGTGGAGGGCTCAATAATGAACATGAGGTTAGACAGATAGAGATGGCATCCAAGAAACAAACCACACAAGAGACACCAATCAAATGCAACGACATCTTCAAGCCTTTACCTGGACAAGACAAACCAATCAGAACTGTGCTGACCAAAGGAATCGCTGGTGTTGGAAAAACAGTCTCTGTGCAGAAGGTCATCCTTGACTGGGCAGAGGGAAAAGCAAATCAGGACGTTCATTTCATGTTTCCTCTTCCTTTCCGTGATCTGAACCTGAAAAAGGACCAATACAGTCTGATGCAACATATTTCCCACTACTTGTCAGAGCTGAAAGAGATTGACAGCATTGAAGATGGTGAAACCAAAACTGTTTTCATTTTTGATGGTCTGGATGAGTGTCGACTTCCTCTAGACTTCAAAAACAATGAAAAGTGCTGTGATGTCACGAAGCCAACCTCAGTGGACGTGCTGCTGACAAACCTCATCAAGGGCAATCTGCTTCCCTCTGCTCTCCTCTGGATAACCTCACGGCCTGCAGCTGCCAATCAGATCCCTCCTGAGTGTGTTGACCAGGTGACAGAGGTACGAGGGTTCAATGATCCACAGAAGGAGGAATACTTAAGGAAGAAAATCAAAGATCAGAATCTGGCCAATGAAATCATCAAACACATGAAGACCTCAAGGAGCCTCCACATCATGTGCCACATACCAGTCTTCTGTTGGATATCAGCCACTGTCCTTGAGATGATGCTGAAAGAGGCAGAGAAGGATGAAGTCCCCAAAACTTTGACCCAGATGTACTCACACTTCATTCTCATCCAAATCATTGTGAAGAACAGAAAGTACAACAAAGCCACAGAGACAAACCCAAAGGAACTGTCTCAGTCAGACAAAGAGATGATCCTGAAACTGGCCAAGCTGGCTTTCCAACAGCTGCAGAAGGGTAACCTGATCTTCTATGAGGATGACCTGAGAGAGTGTGGCCTTGACGTCACAGAGGCATCAGAGTACTCAGCATTGTGTACAGAGATCTTTAAAGAAGAATCTGGGCTGTACCAAGACAAGGTCTACAGCTTTTTGCATCTGAGCATTCAGGAGTTTCTAGCAGCAGTGCATGCTTTAGAATCATGTCTGGACAAGAAGGAAAATGTTTTCTCCCCCAAAGCAGTCACTGGTGTTGATGATGATGATGAGGAGGAGGAAGATGAGGAAGATGAGGAGGAAGATGAGGAGGAAGATGAGGAGGAGAATGATGATGAGGAGGAGAAGGGAGAGGATGAAGAAGAGGAGGTGGAGTCAATCCAGTTGTCTGACTTACACAGGACAGCAGTGGACCAGGCCTTGAAGAGTGAGAATGGACACCTGGACCTGTTCCTCCGCTTCCTCCTGGGTCTCTCACTGGAGTCCAATCAGAATCTGTTACGAGGCCTTCTGACACAGACAGGAAGTACAACACAGACCAATGAGGAAACAGTTAACAGAACAGTCAGTTACCTTTCAGACAAGATCAAGGAGGAATCCTCACCAGAAAGGATCATCAACTTGTTCCACTGTCTGAATGAACTTGGTGCCAACTCTCTAGTTGAAGACATGCAGAACTCCCTGCATTCAGGAACTCTTTCAGAAACAAGACTAAAACCTGACCAATGTTCAGCCCTGGCCTACCTGTTACTGATGTCAGAGGAGGTGCTGGAGAAGTTTAAACTGAAGAGATACAACACATCAGAGAAAGGTTATCAGAGGTTAATGCCGGTAGTGAAAACCTGCAAGAGAGCACTGTAAGTTCTGTTATTGAGTTGATGTTTACAGTATCATTATAATGAAGGATTTGTATATCTAACAGATTATCTCCTCTCTCCAGACTGGATGGCTGTAAACTCACATATAAATCCTGTGAGACTCTGGTCTCAATTCACCAGACACCAAACTGCCCTCTGAGAGAACTGGACCTCAGCTACAATGACCTGGAAGACAGAGGAGTGAAGCTGCTCTGTGTTGGACTAACCAATCCACTCTGCAACATACAGACACTAGTGTGAGTTACATATCTTCAGTATCCACTGTCTTTATCGTGTTTATTTATTCGTAGTTATTACATATACATAAAATGTGATAAATATATACAATAAATGTAATGACTCTCTTGGTGTGGCTGGCAGGATGGAACAATATCAGTCTAACACATAGGAGAGTAAACCTGCTTGCCTGGCATATTTATTCAAAATAATAGAATCACAAAGGTTGTCAAAATGTAACTGAAAACAAAAGGCTCGAATGATCTGAAACTCGAGTTAGACTTAACTTGAATGAAAACTAGCTAGGCTGCTACCCAGCTTCACTTGCAGTCCGGCTAGTTTTCCTGTGGAGACCACAAAGTGCAGCCAGGAGCTCTCCCTTGCTGAACTAAAGCAACACCTCAAATGTCCCGAATAGCGTTGCTGCATAACGAGGCTAAGTGGTCTCAGGAGTGGATATAGCCCTGCAGCCTAGCTTGCTGCAGCCTAGCTTTCTGCTGCCTAGCTTTCTGCAGCCTAGCTTTCTGCAGCCGAGCTTGCTGAAGCCGAGCTTGCTGCAGCCTAGCTTGCTGCAGCCTAGCTTGCTGCAGCCTAGCTTTCTGCAGCCTAGCTTTCTGAAGCCTAGCTTGCTGCAGCCTACAATGCTGGTTGTGGGGTGTTACTGACGCTCAAAACAGTGGCTTTCCCCCGGCCACATTCCCGGAGGCACCACACAAAGGTTAAATATCTTGAGTGAGTTGGTATGTTTTTAACATGGTTATTCCTCAGCATTGTTGAAGGCTCATTTCTGATTGGCTGGAAGGGCATTCTAGAATGCACATTCAAATCAGATAACGGGACAGTTGGAAAACATATGATGACGCGATAAGCGCCTATACATGCAGAGAGGACATGCAACAAAGTTACAGAAAGCAAAACCGAAATTGGATACATTGTGAACACAGGACTAGTGAAGTCAATTGGATACATTGTGGACACAGAACGAGCGAAGTCAATTGGATACATTGTGGACACAGGACTAGCGAAGCCAATTGGATACATTGTGAACACAGGTCTAGCGAAGTCAATTGGATACATTGTGGACACAGGACTAGCGAAGTCAATTGGATACATTGTGAACACAGGACTAGCGAAGTCAATTGGATACATTGTGAACACAGGACTAGCGAAGTCAATTGGATACATTGTGAACACAGGACTAGTGAAGTCAATTGGATACATTGTGAACACAGGACTAGCGAAGTCAATTTGATACATTGTGAACACAGGTCCAGTGAAGATAGACATAGCTAGCTAGCTAGCAATTGATTCGTTTTTTGCAGATATTTGTTTTTTTCAGAGCATTTGATGACTTGAACATGAATTTCTCATGTCCCTACTGTTGCAGACATGACACTTTGAGGGAGCATGCAACTGGAATGGTGACTACAAGAATGTCCACCAGAGCTGTTTCCAGAGAACTCAATATTTATTTCTCTACCATAAGCCACATCCAACTTCATTTTAGGTTTGCTGATGTCAACTTTGTGAACTGAGTGCCCCATGGCAGCGGGAGGGTTATGGTATGGACAGGAATAAGCTACGGACAATGAACACAATTGCATTTTATCAATGGCAATTTGAAAAGCACAGAGATACAGTGACGAGATCCTGAGGCCCATTGTCGTGCCATTCATCTGCCGCCATCGCCTCATGTTTCAGCATGATAATGCACAGCCCCATATTGGATCTGTGCACAATTCCTGGAAACTAAAACATTTCCCGGTATCTCTCATGTCCTGCATACTCACCAGACATGTCACCCATTGAGCATGTTTGGGATGCTCTGGATCGAAAGTGTACGACAGCGTGTTCCAGATCCCGTCGATATCCAGCAACTTCGCACAGCCATTGAAGAGGAGTGGGAGAACATTCCACAGGCCACAATAAACAGCCTGATCAACTCTATACGAAAGGAGATGTGTTGCGCTGCATGAGGCAAATGGTGGTCACTGGTTTTCTGAATTATATCTGTATTCCCAGTCATGTGAAATTCATAGATTAGGGCCTAATGAATTAATTTAAATTAGTTGATTTCCTAATGAACTGTACCTCAGTTCAATCTTTGAAGTGGTTGCATGTTGAGTTTATATTTTTTGGTTCAATGTACTTTGCTGTCATTCTGCCTGCAGAGGTTCAGACTGTGTTAGAAACAGTGTATCACTATATCTCCTCTCTCCAGACTAGCCGGCTGTAACCTCACATATGAATCCTGTGAGACTCTGGCCTCAGCTCTGCAGACACCAAACTCTCCCCTGAGAGAACTGGACCTCAGCTACAATGACCTGGGAGACAGAGGAGTGGAGCTGCTCTGTGTTGGACTAACCAGTCCACTCTGCAACATACAGACACTAGTGTGAGTTACATATATTCAGTATGAGTTATTATGTGGATGTTTTAAACATGTTTTAATCATGTGCTCTTCTGCCCTCTAGTCTTGGTCAGTGTGGTCTGACAGAGGGTTGCTGTTCAGATCTGGCCTCAGTCCTGAGTTCACCCAACTCACAACTGAAACAACTGGAGCTGAGAGACAATGACCTGCAGGACTCAGGAGTTACACTGCTGTCTGCTGGACTGAAGGATCCAGACTATAAACTACACACACTGGGGTAAGTACAGCTGTTTCAGTCAGGTTGGTACTGAGCTGAGTTACACTGCTGTCTGCTGGACTGGAGGATCCAGACTGTAAACTACACACACTGGGGTAAGTACAGCTGTTTCAGTCAGGTTGGTACTGAGCTGAGTTACACTGCTGTCTGCTGGACTGGAGGATCCAGACTGTAAACACACACTGGGGTAAGTACAGCTGTTTCAGTCAGGTTGGTACTGAGCTGAGTTACACTGCTCTCTGCTGGACTGGAGGATCCAGACTGTAAACACACACTGGGGTAAGTACAGCTGTTTCAGTCAGGTCGGTACTGGGCTGAGTTACGCTGCTGTCTGCTGGACTGGAGGACCCAGACTGGAAATTACACACACTGGGGTAAGTACAGCTGTTTCAGTCAGGTTGGTACTGAGCTGAGTTACACTGCTGTCTGCTGGACTGGAGGATCCAGACTGTAAACACACACTGGGGTAAGTACAGCTGTTTCAGTCAGGTCGGTACTGAGCTTAGTGAAATAAATACTCTGAAAATCTAATATTTCATCACAATGTTTGTGTCATGGACAAATGGATGGGTATCCTACAAGATGATTGACACCAGCACACCAACCTAGACATCTGTTGTGTCTCTCTGTAGGCTGTCTGGCTGTCTGGTCACAGAGGAGGGCTGTGCTGCTCTTTCTTCAGCTCTGACGTCAAACCCCTCCCACCTGAAAGAGCTGGACCTGAGCTACAATCACCCAGGAGACTCTGCAGGGGGACTGCTTTCAGCTGCTCTGGTGGATCCCACATATAAACTGATGAATCTGAAGTAAGTCAGAGTAGATGTCCTGATAGTGTGAACAGCGGTTGTTTCATACAGGTGCAATACCAATGATGTGAACCCTTTGGAATTCCCTGGATTTCTGCATCAGTTGTTCATACAAGTCACAACAATAGACAAACACAGGGTGCTTAAACTAATAACACACAAACTATTGTATTTTTATCGTCTATATTGAATACAGAATTTAACCATTCACAGTGTAGATTGGAAAAAGTATGTGAACCCCTAGGCTAATGACTTCTCCAAAAGCAAATTGGAGTCAGGAGTCAGCTAACCTGGAGTCCAATCAATGAGACGAGATTGGAGATGTTGGTTAGAGCTACGTTGCCCTATAAAAAAAAAAACTCACAAAATTAGAGTTTGCTATTCACAAGAAGCATTGCCTGATGTGAACCATGCCTCGAACAAAAGAGATCTCAGAAGACCTAAGATTAAGAAAGAAAAAGTTAGAAAAGTATCTCTGGAAGCCTTGATGTTCATCAGTCCACGGTAAGACGGATTGTCTATAAATGGAGAAAGTTCAGCACTGTTACTACTCTCCCTAGGATTGGCCATCCTGCAAAGATGACTGCAAGAGCACAGCGCAGAATGCTCAATGAGGTTGAGAAGAATCCTAGAGTGTCAGCTAAAGACTTACAGAAATCTCTGGAACAGGATAACATCTCTGTTGACGAGTCTACGATATCTAAAACACTAAACAAGAATGGTGTTCAAGGGAGGACACCACGGAAGATGCCACTGCTGTCCAGAAAAAAAACATCTGAAGAAAAAGAGCTCCTGAATGTTCCACAGCGCTACTGGCAAAATATTCTGTGGACAGATGATTGGAAGGAAGCAACACACAACACTATGTGTGGAGAAAAAAAGGCACAGCACACCAACATCAAAACCTCATCCCAACTGTAAAGTATGGTGGAGGGAGTATCATGGTTTTGGGGCTGCTTTGCTGCCTCAGGGACTGGATAGGTTGCTATTATAAATTTGGGAATTCATTTTTCCGTTGATCAAGACATTTTGCAGGAAGGCTATCTTCTCCGCCAATTTAAGCTCAACAGAAGATTGGTGATGCAACTGGGCAACGACCCAAAACACAGAAGTAAACCGAAGTCCTGTAGGATGACCTCAAGAGACCGGTTCACACCAGACATCCCAAGAATATTGCTGAACTGAAACAGTTTTTGTAAAGATGAATGGTCCAAAATTCCTCCTGACCGTTGTGCAGGTCAGATCCGTAACAACATAAAACATTTGGTTTGAGGTTATTGCTGGCAAATGGGCTTCAATCAGTTATTAAATCCAATCGATAGTCTCAGAGTTGAACCCTTTCCAACCGTTCAGCCAAAACTACAGCTGTATGGTCTCCGTGGCCTATAGCGTTGTAGTTCTTAAACATTTTAACATGTAAGAGTTGTAGTTCTTAACCATTTTAACATGTAAGCGTTGTAGTTCTTAACCATTTTAACATGTACGAGTTGTAGTTCTTAGCATTTTAACATGTAAGCGTTGTAGTTCTTAACTATTTTATTATGTAAGAGTTGTAGTTCTTAACCATTTTATTGTGTAAGAGTTGTAGTTCTTAACCATTTTAACATGTAAGAGTTATAGTTCTTAACCATTTTAACGTGTACGAGTTGTAGTTCTTAACCATTTTAACATGCAAGAGTTGTAGTTCTTAACCATTTTAACATGCAAGAGTTGTAGTTCTTAACCATTTTAACATGTAAGAGTTGTAGTTCTTAACCATTTTAACATGTAAGAGTTGTAGTTCTTAACCATTTTAACATGCAAGAGTTGTAGTTCTTAACCATTTTAACATGCAAGAGTTGTAGTTCTTAACCATTTTAACATGTAAGAGTTGTAGTTCTTAACCATTTTAACATGTAAGAGTTGTAGTTCTCTAGAGTTCTTAACCAGCTCCATGTTTTCTAGTCTTATCCTCTGGTAGAGTTGTAATGTTTAACCAGCGTCCCCCGCCATGTTTTGGTCTTAGAAAATTTGACCATTATGCAACCTTAGCACACCGTGGTTTACGTGGCCTGCTGTGAATTGGGTCATGGAGGGGGGGCTTTTATACTTGAGTAGAAAAGGGGTGGGTCTCATCGTGTTTGTGGCCCACCTGGGCGTGGCTACTGACTGCATAAATTACCGTAAAACAACCAATTAGCATTTAGAAGACTAAATCACACTGTTTTCTTTTTTCAAAAGTATCCTTCTACTTATTTATCCATCTTATACAACATTCAGAAGTAAACCTGACAGCTGGGAAAATGTACACTTTTTAAGGTATAGAGTTATGTGTGTTTCCTGTCCTTCACCAAATGAAACGACACGCGACATGACTGTCTCTTAAGTGTCCACGGACCATTCCCACATTCTCAAAAATGTAAATATTGTTTAAAACCTGTTAAGGCTCGGGACAATACTGCCCCCTTTGGATGAATTGCGTGCCCATAGTAAACTGAAAAAAAATCTGTCCAAAATTGCTAATATATGCATATAATAATTATTATTGAATAGAAAACACTCTAAAGCTTCTAAAACCGTTTGAATTATGTCTGTAAGTATAGCAGAACTCAAAGGGCAGCCAATCTCCCAAACTAGTTTTGGCATCCAGAAAGTTGGGCAACTTTGACGTCATTGCCCCCACCCTTCCCAACCAGCTATAGATCTGGGAACACTTTCTATGTCTTCCGCGAGATGTCCTCTATCAGTTGAGCGTTTAATTTTGCAAATCCCGCTAGCTTTGACCCTTTGGCAGGCAAAATAGTGAGTGTCGTGAGAAAATACATGCGCATTCGGGCGCGCTTTGGGCACAGAGCTTTCTTTGTTCCAGCTTGCATGAGAAGATGTATGATTGTCCGGTTGAATTGAAAATTGTTTTGTACGTTAATTCTCCCATTTTGGGGATTAGGAGTTTCTAAAGAGAAGTTCTTTGTTCTCCATAGGTTCTCTTGCTCCATACTCCATGGCAGCAAAGAGAGAGAGTTTCTAGCAGGAGTTTATGACTGAGAGGGGAGCCACGATATGCACCCCAAAAGGGCCACATCGTGACAATGGTGTGTTCAATAAATACATGAAAACGTATAATTGTTTGTGTGTTATTAGTATAAGCAGACTGTGTTTGTCTATTTTTGTTTAAATTTGATGACCAATTTATGCAGAAATCCAGGTAATTCCAAAGGGTTCACATACTTTTTCTTGCCACTGTATATAGTGGAGTAGGTTCAGTAACATGAGGACAGGATGGTAGAATTAAGGGGAAGTTTACCCAGCAGGCTGAGCACTCCAACACAGCATACATCATCACCACATGAATACTCTTCTTCTGCATCTCTGATATCCTGTTGGAAATGTACTCCGTTCTGTATGCAGTAGGTAGGATAGAATACCTGTATGTCTCTAGTAATGAATTGTACTCTGTTCTGTATGCAGTAGGTAGGATAGAATACCTGTATGTCTCTAGTAATGAATTGTACTCCGTTCTGTATGCAGTAGGTAGGATAGAATACCTGTATGTCTCTAGTAATGAATTGTACTCCGTTCTGTATGCAGTAGGTAGGATAGAATACCTGTATGTCTCTAGTAATGAATTGTACTCTGTTCTGTATGCAGTAGGTAGGATAGAATACCTGTATGTCTCTAGTAATGAATTGTACTCTGTTCTGTATGCAGTAGGTAGGATAGAATACCTGTATGTCTCTAGTAATGAATTGTACTCTGTTCTGTATGCAGTAGGTAGGATAGAATACCTGTATGTCTCTAGTAATGAACTGGGATAGTGCACCAGAACACAACAATATGGTTTAAATGTTGACTGCTTCATTAGGTCTTTGTCAGTCAATAACCTGTTTCTCCTACAGTGTGGATCATGGTGGAGAGTGCAGGCTGAAATCAGGGCTGAGGAAATGTAAGTCTCTTCAATCCTAATTAACTGTATATTCAGATCTATAGAACTAATCAATACTAATAACTAATCAATACTTGCACTGTAACATTTTATATGAAGATGTGGTTTGATTAAACTCTCCTTTTGTCGACAGATGCCTGTTTTCTCACCCTGGACCCAAATACAGCAAACCCACACCTGATACTGTCTGAGGGGAACAGGAAGGTGACATGGGTGTTGGAGAAGCAACATTATGAAGACCATCCAGACAGATTCGATTGTCTTTTCCAAGTTCTCTGCAGAGAAGGCTTATCTGGAGGTCGTTATTACTGGGAGGTGGAGATGGACGGTGACCAGATTTACATCGGTGTGGTGTACAAAGGAATGAAGAGGAAGGGAGATGAGGATGACAGTTGGCTTGGACTCAATAGGAAGTCCTGGTGTTTATTCTGCTCTGATAGTGGTTATGACTTTTACCATCCCGGAGTCAGTGTCAGAAGATCAATCTCTGATCCTGTTCCTAGCAGAGTTGGAGTGTATCTGGACTGGTCAGCTGGTACTTTGTCCTTCTATAGTGTGTCCTCCTCTGGTACACTGACACACCTTTACACAGAACACACCAGATTCACTGAACCCCTCTATCCTGGGTTTGGGTTTGAGGTTTCCTCCTCCTCAGTCACTCTGTGTCAGATAGACGATCAACACAATCAAAGGTGAGTCATCAATCTAGGTAACAATCATTCTAGTTAACCTCTTGAAACTCTGGGGGCGCAATTTCATTTTTGGATGAAAGACGTTCCCGTTTTAAACAAGATATTTTGTCACAACAAGATGCTCGACTATGCATATAATTGATAGCTTTGGAAAGAAAACACTCTGAATTTTCCAGAACTGCAAAGATATTGTCTGTGGGTGCCCTAGAACGGGAGCTACAGGCAAAACCAGATGAAACGGCATCCAGGAAATCAGCAGGATTTTTGAGGCTCCGTTTTCCATTGTCTCCTTATATGGCTGTGAATGCGAGAGGAATGAGCCTGCCCTTTCTGTCGTTTCCCCAAGGTGTCTGCAGCATTGTGACGTATTTGTAGGCATATCATTGGAAGATTGACCATAAGAGACTACATTTTCCAGGTGTCCGCCCGGTGTCCTCCGTCGAAATTGGTGCGTCTTTTTCAGCTGCTGGTATTTTTCCATGCGATTCTGAGGGGAAAGCAGGCTTCCACGAACTGCATATCAATGAAGAGATATGTGAAAAAACACCTTGAGGACTGATTCTAAACAACGTTTGCCATGTTTCGGTTGATATTATGTAGTTAATTCGGAAAAAGTTTGACGTTTTGGTGACTGAATTTTCGGTTAGTTTTGGTAGCCAAATGTGATGTACAAAACGGAGCGATTTCTCCTACACAAAGATTCTTTCAGGAAAAACTGAACATTTGCTATGTAACTGAGAGTCTCCTCATTGAAAACATCCGAAGCTCTTCAAAGGTAAATGATTTTATTTATTTGGTTATCTGGTTTTTGTGAAAATGTTGCGTGCTAAATGCTACTCAAAATGCTAAGCTAGCTTGCAATACTCTTACACAAATTAGTAATTTGCCATGGTTCAAAAGCATATTTTGAAAATCTGAATCTGTGTTGTTAAGAAAAGGCTAAGCTTGAGAGCAGGCGCATTATTTTCATTTTATTTGCGATTTTCAGAAATCGTTAACGTTGCGTTATGCTAATGAGCCTGTGGCTTTATTCGCGTTCCTTGATCCGGGATGGGGAGTATCAAGAGTTAACATAATAACAAAATCCTCATCAATCATCCTACCATGAATTAAGGTAAGACCCAGATTCAGACACATTGATTTGACAATGGTTTAATATTCCAACAGGGGCAGGCAACAGACAGGTCCAGGCAGGCAGGGGTCAGTAAACCAGAGGTGGGGCAAAGGTACAGGTCGGCAGGCGGGCTCAGGGTCAGGGGCAGCCAGAGTGGTCAGGCATGCTGGCTAAGAGCCTGGACAAGCAAGGGTCAAAACCAGAAGGGCGAGAAAAGAGAGACTGGGAAAAGCAGGAGCTGAGATCAAAACCGTGCGTGGGTTGACTTAAGAAACAAGACGAACTGGCAACGGACAAATAGAGAACATAGGTATAAATACACAGGGGGTAATAGGGAAGATGGGTGACAACTGGAGGGGGGTGGAGCCAATCACAAGGACAGGTGAAACAGATCACGGTGTGACAGTACCCCCCCTCTAGGGGCACCACCTTGCGTCCTACCTGGGCGCATACCTGGTTGACCGTGGTGTCAGCGTTGAAAATCTGCGATGAGGCCAAGGTCCGGGATGTCCCTGGCAGGGAACCAGCACCTCTCCTCTGGGCCATAACCCTCCCAGTCAACCTGGTACTGAAACCCCCTGCCGTGCAAGCCGGTTGGCCATCGATGAGACGGGGGAGAGGGGTGGGCCTGGAAACACCAGAGACAAAGGGCTGTGAGACATTGGTTTGAGTCTGGACACGAAAGGTGGAATGTATACAAAGGGTACAGGGCAACAGAAGAAGAACAGCAGAGGTGCTTATAATCTTGGAGATTGGGAATGGGCCGATAAACTTGCGGGAGAGTTTGAGGGATTCCACCCGGAGTGGCAGATCCTGGGTGGATAGCCATACCTTCTGCCCAAGACGAAACCGGGGAGCCGGGTCCGATGGTGACCCGCTTGTCGTCAATACCTGGAGTGGTCTTGAGGAGGGCTGACCGGGCTCTCCTCCAGGTACGACGACAGCGGCGGACAAACATCTGGGCAGAAGGTACGCTGATTTCTTCCTCCTGCTAGCGGAGACCAGTCAGCGCAGAGTAGTCTCAAGATCCTGTTTGGCTTGCTCCGACTGTCCATTGGACTAGGGGAGGAGGATAATCTGGCCTACGACCCAATGAGGGTGCAGAACGCCTTCCAGAACTGGGATACGAACTGAGGACCCTGGTCGGAGACCATGTCCACGGGAGGTCCATGGATCCGGAAGACGTGCTGCTCCATGAGCTGGGCCATCTCCTTGGACCAGGGTAGTTTTGGGAGAGGAATGAAGTGAGCGGCCTTGGAAAACCAGTCAACCATGATCATGATGGCAGTGTTTCCCTCAGACGGAAACCCGTTACGAAATCCAGGGATATGTGGGGCAAGGGACGGTGAGGGACAGGAAGTGTTTGCAGAAGACCAGCCGGAGCTTGCCAAGGAATCTTATTCTGAGCACAGACCGTGCAGGTGGAGACAAACGCGGCGTCACCCGGAACCATCGTAGGCCACCAAAAGTGCTGTCGCATGAAGGCCAGGGCCCGTGTGGCAGGCAAGCCTTGAGGAATGGGTCCTCTCCAGGACCGCATTGCGGACAGCATCAGCTACAAACATCCAGTTATCAAGGCCCTCCCCAGGGTTCGGCTGGGGCCGATGCGCCTCCCGGACCTGTTTCCCTATACCCCAGTTGAGTGCCGTCACCAGGCACGAGGTGGGAAGGATCGTCTCGGGCTCCGGGGTCGTAATCGTGGGTTCTTGAGTCGAACGGGAAAAGATGAGGATGTCATATTGGTAGAAATTGACGAACCGGTTCAACATGTCGCAGAGAACATCATTGACCAGAGCCTGGAACACAGCAGGGGCATTGGTAAGGCCAAATGTCATGACCAGATACTCATAGTGACCGCTGGCCATGTTGAAGGCGTTCTTCCACTCGTCCCCTTCCCATATCCGCACCAGCTGGTAGGTGTTCTGTAGATCCAGCTTGGAGAACACGGTGACCTCCTGGAGCAGCTCGAAGGCCGAGGAGATGAGTGGTAGCAGGTAGTGGTTCTTCTCTGTTATGCCGTTGAGACCCCTGTAGTCGATGCACGGAGGACGGATGAATCCTGAAGTAAGAGAGTCCCAATGTAGCTCTCCATCGCCTTGGTCCCTGGTCCAGACAGAGTACAGTCAACCCCCGGGCGGAGTCGTGCTAGAGAGAAGGTCAATCACGCAGTCATAAGGTCGGTGCGGCTGGAGCGAAGTGGCCCAGGCCTTGCTGAACACCTCCCGGAGGTCATGGTACTCCGCAGGAATGGCGGAGAGGTCCAGGGCACCTTCAGAGCCCCGAGGAAGACATCCCGGGGCAGGTTGTGCTGACTTCAGATAATGGGCGTTGCAGAATGGGCTCAAGCCCATGATGGCACCAGCAGACCAGTTAATTAAGGGGATTGTGTCGCTGGAGACAGGAGAATCCCAATACCTCTGGGATCAGGGGGGACTTGTGGTTCCCTGACATACGTAATTTGATGGGAGTGGTGTTGTGAGTGACTCGGCCTATAGAGCGCCTGTCCAGCTCGGACTCCAGGGTAGCATCCAAAAAGCTCTCGTCGGCCTGTCGGGTCAAGAAGCCTCAGGTTCTTTCGGAAACGAGACCATCGGGAGCTTCCGGGACGACTCTGAAGCAAGGTGGGATCCCTGGGTGTGCGAGCGAAATCCAATTTCCTCTCCCTCCGTTCTTCCATAATCGCCTATCGATACAGATGGTCAAAGTGATGAGTGAATTGAACTCCGTAGGTAACTCCCGGGCTGCATGCTTGTCCTCCCTCGAGACATCGTGCAGGAACATATCGAACAAAATTGAAGCCTCAGTGCCTCAGTGCCTCCAACGTGCGGGAGTCCTGCCAAAGCTGGATTAGTTTCCCGGGGGCCTCTCGCCCGGAGAACGGGGCATCAAAAACTTTCCTCATGTCTCCCACGAACCACCCAGACTAGCGTATTTGGCCGGCTGTTGTTCCCACATGGCAGTATCCCAGGTGAGAGCTCTCCCGGACATCAGCGTGATAAGGTAGGCTATCTTAGAGTGATCCGAGTGGAAGAAGGAAGGCTGAAGTTCGAAGACGAGGGCACACTGAGCAAGGAATGCCCGACAGGTGCTCGGCTCTCCATTGAAATGTTCAGTAGGAGGTAAGCGGGGCTCCCGAGAAGGTGGAGTGACCGATCAGACGGCGCTGCTAGCAGCTGAGTTGATGAGGCTGCCTCCCAGACAATTGCTCCAGGAAACTGTCCAACGCCCGGTCTTGGCATTCAACCAACGTTTGGACCCCCGTCCACAAGGCGACGAAGCAATTCCTCGTGCCTATTGATGGTGGCTCACTGGGTGGAGATGGCGTTGTGCAGCTGGCCCGGGTCTGCTGGATCAGTCATGGCCAGTTCGTATGATCAGGAATCAGGGTAAGACCCAGATGCAGACACATTGAATTGACAATAGTTTAATACCTCAACAGGGGCAGGCGATAAACATCTCAAAGCAGGCAGAGGTCAGTAAACCAGAGGTGGGGCAACATTACCAAACGGCAGGCAGGCTCTGGGTCAAGGTAGGCAGAGGTCAACAATCCAGAGGTGGGGCAAAGGTACAGGTCGGCAGGCAGGCTCAGGGGCAGGCAGAGTGGTCAGGCAGGTGGGTCGAAACCAGAAGGGCGAGAAAAAGAGAGACAGGGAAAATCAGGAGCTGAGAACAAAAATGCTGGTTTACTTGACAAACAAGGCGAACTGCCAACAGGAAAAAAGAGAACACAGGTATAAACACACTGGGGATAATGGGGAAGATGGGCTACACCTGGAGGGGGGTGGAGACAATCACAAGGACAGGAGAAACAGATCAGGGTGTGACACATCCGCCAGTTTAAGATAGATATATCTGTGTTTCAATCCACCTCATCCACGGTGAAAGGTGGCAGAGCAGGGTGTTTTGTCATATCTGTCAACGTGCTAACTTCTGTTTGTAGCATCAGAACCGGTTTGGCTACAAACTCATCTGACTCCACAATGGAAAGCCATTTGAAGGTAGTGTTGTCACTAACCCCCAAAAAGGGGTTAACCTCTAGCGTCGAGCAATCCCGTATCCGGGAGCGTAATCATAGCCTCAAGCTCATTAGCATAACGCAACGTTAACTATTCATGAAAATCGCAAATGAAATGAAAGAAATATATTCACTCACAAGCTTAGCCTTTTGTTAACAACACTGTCATCTCAGATTTTCAAAATATGCTTTTCAACCATCACTACACAAGTATTTGTGTAAGAGATATTGATAGCTAGCATAGCATTAGCCTAGCATTCAGCAGGCAACATTTTCACAAAAACAAGAAAAGCATTCAAATAAAATAATTTACCTTTGAAGAACTTCGGATGTTTTCAATGAGGAGACTCTCAGTTAGATAGCAAATGTTCAGTTTTTCCAAAAATATTATTTGTGTAGGAGAAATCTCTCCGTTTTGTTCATCACGTTTGGCTAAGAAAAAAACGCCAAAATTCAGTCATTACAACGCACAACCTTTTTCCAAATTAACTCCATAATATCGACAGAAACATGGCAAACGTTGTTTAGAATCAATCCTCAAGGTGTTCTTCACATATCTATTCGATGATAAATCATTCGTGGCAGTTGTGTTTCTCCTCTGAAGAAAATGGAAAAATGCACGCAGCTGGAGATTACGCAATAATTTTGACGGAGGACACCAAGCGGGCACCTGGTAAATGTAGTCTCTTATGGTCAATGTTCCAATGATATGCCTACAAATACGTCACAATGCTGCAGACACCTTGGGGAAACGACAGAAAGTGTAGGCTCATTCCTGGCGCATTCACAGCCATATAAGGAGACATTGGAAACACAGCGCCTTCAGAATCTGGGCCATTTCCTGTTTGAAATTTCATCTTGGTTTCGCCTGTAGCATAAGTTCTGTGGTACTCACAGATAATATCTTTGCAGTTTTGGAAACGTCTGACTGTTTTCTTTCCAATTTATGCATAGTCGAGCTTCTTTTCGTGACAAAATATCTTGTTTAAAACGGGAACGTTTTTTCATCCAAAAATTAAAAGAGCGCCCCCTATATCGAAGAAGTTAATCACTATGTGTAAAACATATTCCCAAAGCTTTCTTATACAGGAAAGAGAAGACACTTCAAAACCTTGTCTTATGATTTATTTTTGTCTTCAATGTGTTTCTATGGGCTTAGATTAGTAGTAGTTATATTAGTGGTAGAGGTGTGTTTTCATGTGTTCTGTTGGACCTACAGACAGTTAGATTAGTATTAGTGGTGTGTTTTAATGTGTTCTGTTGGACCTACAGACAGTTAGATTAGTATTAGTGGTGTGTTTTAATGTGTTCTGTTGGACCTACAGACAGTTAGATTAGTAGTAGTGGTGTGTTTTAATGTGTTCTGTTGGACCTACAGACAGTTAGATTAGTAGTAGTGGTGTGTTTTAATGTGTTCTGTTGGACCTACAGACAGTTAGATTAGTAGTAGTGGTGTGTTTTAATGTGTTCTGTTGGACCTACAGACAGTTAGATTAGTAGTAGTGGTGTGTTTTAATGTGTTCTGTTGGACCTACAGACAGTTAGATTAGTAGTAGTGGTGTGTTTTAATGTGTTCTGTTGGACCTACAGACAGTTAGATTAGTAGTAGTGGTGTGTTTTAATGTGTTCTGTTGGACCTACAGACAGTTAGATTAGTAGTAGTGGTGTGTTTTAATGTGTTCTGTTGGACCTACAGACAGTTAGATTAGTAGTAGTGGTGTGTTTTAATGTGTTCTGTTGGACCTACAGACAGTTAGATTAGTAGTAGTGGTGTGTTTTAATGTGTTCTGTTGGACCTACAGACAGTTATATTAGTGGTAGAGGTGTGTTTTCATGTGTTCTGTTGGACCTACAGACAGTTAGATTAGTATTAGTGGTGTGTTTTAATGTGTTCTGTTGGACCTACAGACAGTTAGATTAGTAGTAGTGGTGTGTTTTAATGTGTTCTGTTGGACCTACAGACAGTTAGATTAGTAGTAGTGGTGTGTTTTAATGTGTTCTGTTGGACCTACAGACAGTTATATTAGTGGTAGAGGTGTGTTTTCATGTGTTCTGTTGGACCTACAGACAGTTAGATTAGTAGTAGTGGTGTGTTTTCATGTGTTCTGTTGGACCTACAGACAGTTAGATTAGTAGTAGTGGTGTGTTTTCATGTGTTCTGTTGGACCTACAGACAGTTAGATGAGTAGTAGTGGTGTGTTTTAATGTGTTCTGTTGGACCTACAGACAGTTAGATTAGTATTAGTGGTGTGTTTTAATGTGTTCTGTTGGACCTACAGACAGTTAGATTAGTAGTAGTGGTGTGTTTTCATGTGTTCTGTTGGACCTACAGACAGTTAGATTAGTAGTAGTGGTGTGTTTTAATGTGTTCTGTTGGACCTACAGACAGTTAAATTAGTAGTAGTGGTGTGTTTTAATGTGTTCTGTTGGACCTATAGACAGACTGTATGCATGTATGCTATATCAAGCCTTTATAAGTTATATTTAGTTTAATCACTGTCCTCCTGCTTGTCCATCACCAGCGACCATGGTGGAGAGTGTTGGATCAAGCCTGGACCTGAGACATGTGAGTTAACTGATAATTGTTTTAAAAATCAAAATACGCTAAAAAGCATTCATTATAGTTTAGTCCCAGGCAAGGAACACAATCATGATCTATTTGGTCAAAACAAACGTAAAGGTAGATTCAGCGATACAACATAAATGCACAAAGTAAACAGCATGATGGGTGAACTTACATAACAACAAAGAGTATTTGGAGAGCAAGGCTAAACTTCTCTGCTGTTTTGGTCCCGTGACTAACACGCTGTAAGAGAGTGAAGAGAACCCTTGCCCCTGGGCAGATACTGTGTGTGACTGTGTGAGAGAGAAGTCAGGCATCTTGCTCATCACAATATATGTGGTGCTGCTCGTACAACATAATTTAGCTGACTCTACCTTTAAGCTCTCATTCTAGAATCTACCAGAAATCAGACCCCAACATCTACAAAACATTATATATTATTATATTATATAAATTATATTCATTTTTATTACAAGTCTATTTAATAATAATTAATTAATTATTACATTGTCAATTTTAAACTATTTTTGACTTCAGGGATTCCTCAGAGCTGTAAGACTTGTGACCATGTTGAGGTAAGTCATAATGTCAATTCTTACTTTAACATACCTGCAGGAGTCAGGTACAGTCTCAAAGCCAGGTGTGTACTGACCAACCATTCATACTGGGATATAGACAGTCCTGTGTTCTGCTTTAGTAATATAAACACAGTCTCAAAGCCAGGTGTGTACTGACCAACCATTCATACTGGGATATAGACAGTCCTGTGTTCTGCTTTAGTAATATAAACACAGTCTCAAAGCCAGGTGTGTACTGACCAACCATTCATACTGGGATATAGACAGTCCTGTGTTCTGCTTTAGTAATATAAACACAGTCTCAAAGCCAGGTGTGTACTGACCAACCATTCATACTGGGATATAGACAGTCCTGTGTTCTGCTTTAGTAATATAAACACAGTCTCAAAGCCAGGTGTTTACTGACCAACCATTCATACTGGGATATAGACAGTCCTGTGTTCTGCTTTAGTAATATAAACACAGTCTCAAAGCCAGGTGTGTACTGACCAACCATTCATACTGGGATATAGACAGTCCTGTGTTCTGCTTTAGTAATCTAAACACAGTCTCAAAGCCAGGTGTGTACTGACCAACCATTCATACTGGGATATAGACAGTCCTGTGTTCTGCTTTAGTAATATAAACACAGTCTCAAAGCCAGGTGTGTACTGACCAACCATTCATACTGGGATATAGACAGTCCGGTGTTCTGCTTGTAGGCATGCAGGACTTTAGCTGTTGTCATATTTTGTCATTAGACTGTTTAATTGATAAATCACCAGCATTCCATGTAACATTGAATAAATACATTAGATTAGTTACTTTGGTTATGGGCCAGTTTCCCAGCAATGCTTTTTAGTGGCAGGGTAGCCGAGTGGTTAGAATGTTGGACCAAAAGGTTGCAAGTTTGAATCCCCGAGCTGACAAGGTACAAATCTGTCGTTCTGCCCCTGAACAGTCAGTTTACCCACTGTTCCTAGACCAGTTAACCCCACTGTTCCTAGACCAGTTAACCCCACTGTTCCTAGACCAGTTAACCCCACTGTTCCTAGGCCAGTTTACCCACTGTTCCTAGTCCAGTTAACCCACTGTTCCTAGACCAGTTAACCCCACTGTTCCTTAAGAATTTGTTCTTAACTGACTTGCCTGGTTAAATAAAGGTAAAAAAAAAGCTTTTTAGTCCAGCACTAGACTCAATATGTGTCCAGGAAACAGGCCCCATATGTATTACTGAAGTGTTTGTCCTTGTTCAGGACTCCACACACTGGCTTCAGATTGAACCCTTGACTTCCACTGTCCAGGGAGTGACAATGTTCAGGTAAAATAACTACTTGTAACATTTCATTCCACCTGCTAGTGTATTTCCCCATTACCTTTGGGAATAGTCTTCTAATCCAACCTCTCCATTTGACCATTGACCCTCTCTACCACATCTTGTTGTTGCCTTCAGGCACAGGACACCCAGAGGGAGTTATGAGTGCACAGTGTCTGGGCTCCGCTGGCTGTGTGAGAGAGATGTCATTCTGAAGTATCACTTCAGGAACTGGGAACCCTACAGTCAACTTCTGAAAGACATGCAGTACACTCAAGGTGGTCCATTGCTGGATATCACTATGGAGTTAGGTGAACTGGAGGAAGTTCATCTGCCACACTTTGTCTGTTTAGGTAAAACCATATAGAAATAGTATTCAGAAAGACATTTCCATGTAACTGAGTTTCACTTCCTGAGTTATTGAATTAACTGTTTTGATAGTTTGATTTTACTGTGATCTTTTACTGCATATTCTTTGTATTTTAGTTGGATGAATAATACAATATTTGTCTTTCTGTCTCCTTTTTATTGTGTTGTTCAGGGACCAACCCTTCCCTGAGGAATGAGATGAAGATTCTTCATGTAGAGGAACATGGAGTATCTTTAGAGAAAGTGCATGAGGTCACCAGATTCCATGCTAAGATTCTCCATCCCAAGTTCTCAGCTATCTCTGTTATACTGAGCTATATCCTTTCTTGGAATGTAGATGTCCACTGTGAGCTGATGCTCTATCTGACAGTGAAAAGGGAAACATTAATTCCACGCCTGTACCTGTTCCCCAGTAACCCCGGCCAGATACAGGTGAGGTATCATTATTATAGAGATGACCTTAACTAACCAATGGTGCAGTTTATGTTGACACTCATTACATGAAGATAAGTGTGTTACTATTTTATCTGAATAATGTTTGCTAGTTTTCTGAATAATGTTTGAATTAGACTATACATTGACTGGCTGGGTATTCCGTGCCTCGTTTCGCAGGCTGTGGAACAACAGGAAATAAAGTTTCAAGGGTCTAAAAGGTTTCCCAACACAAGACCAGAGCGGTCCTTCAAACTGAAGAGTTCCTTCAGACTGAACATTCCCTGTTCTACCTCCATCAATCCACCGGTACAGTTTTAGTAAACTAAGAACATGAATCTGACATTTAAGTCACATTTCTATGCATTGATCTCTCTCGCTCTCTCTGTCTCTCTCTCGCTCTCTCTCTCTCTCTCGCTCTCTCTCGCTCTCTCTCTCTCTCTCTCTCTCTCTCTCTCTCTCTCTCTCTCCCTCCCTCCCTCCCTCCCTCCAGAGGATTCATCTCATACATAGAGACACCACACCAAGCTTTTTCAGGGCGGTTGTGAAAATGACAGGGATTGACATTGAGATGGAGTTATTCAGTGATGATGAGACGACAGCGTGGAAAGAAATAGTACCAACAGGTAGGAGCCTCTGTCAATCATCACGTTGTACTTTAGTACCAGATGCTATTTAGAGTGATATAACCTCATGTTGTTTATCTTGTTATCTTTGTTGTTTATCTTTTCAGATGAATACATCTCTGACACCCGTTCAACAAGTAAGTAAACATGAGTTACAGAGCATTTGGAAAGTATTCAGACCCCTTGACTTTTTCCACTTTTTTCTTACGTTACAGCCTTGTTCTAAAATGGATTCAATTGTTTTCTTTCCTCATCAATCTACACACAATACCCCATAATGACATCACAATACCCCATAATGACATCACAATACCCCATAATGACATCACAATTACCCCAGAATGACAAAGCAAAAACAGATATCACATTTACATAAGTATTCAGAACCTTTTACTCAGCACAGAGTATCTCCCATTCTTCTCTGCATATCCTTTCAAGCTCTGTCAGGTTGGATGGAGAGTGTTGCTGCACAGCTATTTTAAGGTCTCTCCAGAGATGTTAGATCGGGTTCAAGTCTGGACTCTGGCTGGGCCTCTCATGGACATTCAGAGACTTGTCCCCAATCCACTCCTGTGCTTTCTTGACTGTGTGCTTAGGGATGTTGTCCTGTTGGAAGGTGAACCTTTGCCTCAGTCTGAGGTCCTGAGCGCTCTGGAGCAGGTTTTCATCAATGATCTCTCTGTACTTTACTCCATTCATCTTTCCCTTGATCCTAACTTGTCGCCCAGTTGCTGTCACTGAAAACATCCCCACCGTACAGATGCTGCCACCTCTATGCTTCACTGTAGGGATGGTGACAGGTTTCTTCCAGATGTGAAGCTTGGCATTCAGGCCAAAGAGTTCAATCTTGGTTTCATCATACCCAGAGAATCTTGTTTCTCATGGTCTGAGAGTCTTATCATGCCTTTTGTCAATCTCCAAGCGGGCTGTCATG
The DNA here is from genome assembly GCF_036934945.1 of Oncorhynchus masou masou. NCBI lineage: Eukaryota > Metazoa > Chordata > Actinopteri > Salmoniformes > Salmonidae > Oncorhynchus > Oncorhynchus masou. The sequence continues at coordinate 519,538 of NW_027011543.1, read as the reverse complement.
TGTCTTTTACTGAGGAGTGGCTTCCGTCTGGCCACTCTGACATAAAGGCCTGATTGGTGGAGTGCTGCAGAGATGATTGTCCTTATGGAAGGCTTGCTCATCTCCACAGAGGAGCTCTGTCAGAGTGACCATTGGGTTCTTGATCACCTTCTTGACCAAGGCCCTTCTGACCAGACTGCTCAGTTTGGCCGGGCGGGCCAGCTCCAGGAAGAGTCTTGTTGATTTCAAACTTCTTCAATATTAGAATGATGGCTACCACTGTGTTCTTCGGGATCTTCAATGCAGCAGATTTGTTTTGGTACCAGATCTGGGCCTTGAGATGTTCTTTTTTTCAGAGCTCAACGGACAAAGTCCTTCGACCTGCTGGCTTGATTTTTACTCTAACATGCATCGTCAACTGTGGGACTTTATATAGAAAGGTGTGTTCATTCCAATCAATTGAATTTACCACAGGTTCATTCCAATTAAGTTGTAGAAACATCTCAAGGATGATCAATGGGGAAACAAGATCCATCAGCTCGATTTCAAGTATCGTTTAATAAATGTGTAAAAATGAGCAAAAGCCTGTTTTTTGCTTTGTCATTATGGGATGTTGTGTATAGCTTGATTTTAGAAAAAGGCTGTAACGTAATGCAATGTACAAACCAATGACTTGAGGGCCAGTCAACAGGGTTTACTGTAGGACCTGGACTAGTCCAGTCAACAGGGTTTACTGTAGGACCTGGACTAGTCCAGTCAACAGGGTTTACTGTAGGACCTGGACTAGTCCAGTCAACAGGGTTTACTGTAGGACCTGGACTAGTCCAGTCAACAGGGTTTACTGTAGGACCTGGACTAGGCCAGTCAACAGGGTTTACTGTAGGACCTGGACTAGTCCAGATGATAAAATATTGTCTTCAAGAACAATGACATCTCCTCCAGGACTTGATGGAGATTAGCCTGGTTCTGAATGCCCCAATGACATCTCCTCCAGGACTTGATGTATACTAGCCTGGTTCTGAATGACCCAATGACATCTCCTCCAGGACTTGATGTAGATTAGCCTGGTTCTGAATGCCCCAATGACATCTCCTCCAGGACTTGATGTAGATTAGCCTGGTTCTGAATGCCCCAATGACATCTCCTCCAGGACTTGATGTAGACTAGCCTGGTTCTGAATGCCCCAATGACATCTCCTCCAGGACTTGATGTAGATTAGCCTGGTTCTGAATGCCCCAATGACATCTCCTCCAGGACTTGATGTAGACTAGCCTGGTTCTGAATGTCCCAATGACATCTCCTTCAGGACTTGATGTATACTAGCCTGGTTCTGAATGTCCCAATGACATCTTCTCCAGGACTTGATGTGGATTAGCCTGGTTCTGAATGCCCCAATGACATCTCCTCCAGGACTTGATGTAGATTAGCCTGGTTCTGAATGCCCCAATGACATCTCCTCCAGGACTTGATGTAGATTAGCCTGGTTCTGAATGCCCCAATGACATCTCCTCCTGGACTTGATGTAGATTAGCCTGGTTCTGAATGACCCAATGACATCTCCTCCAGGACTTGATGTAGATTAGCCTGGTTCTGAATGTCCCAATGACATCTCCTCCAGGACTTGATGTAGATTAGCCTGGTTCTGAATGTCCCAATGACATCTCCTCCAGGACTTGATGTAGATTATCCTGGGTCTGAATGCCCCAATGACATCTCCTCCAGGACTTGATGTAGATTAGCCTGGTTCTGAATGTCCCAATGACATCTCCTCCAGGACTTGATGTAGATTAGCCTGGTTCTGAATGTCCCAATGACATCTCCTCCAGGACTTGATGTAGATTAGCCTGGTTCTGAATGCCCCAGTCGTGTTTTTTTATGTCTGTGAAACCGTTCCTAAATGTGAATATGTGGTATGTTTAGGTCGTTGTTTTTCTAAATACTTTTATTTTAGGAGTCTGCTTCTAAATTACTGAAATGTAAATGTACAAATGTAGTTAACCTGACTCTTGTTGGGGGCAGGAGGTCCGACTGGTTCTCCAAAACTGCAGCTGCGTTCTGTACGGACGGAGTTTGTGAAACGAGTGTCAAGACCTGTCCTGAATGAACTGCTGGACGGACTCCTGCAACACACAGTCATCAACCAGGAGGAAATGGAGTCAGTGAAGGTGATCGCTGAGAGGGCAGAGAAGGCACGTGACGTCATCGACATGGTGTTGAGAAAAGGAACTGAGTCGTGTTCCAGGATGATCAACCTTCTTGGGGAGATTGACCCCTATCTTTGGTCAATGCTTCAGATTAACAGTGTTGGGGTTCCAACCTAATGGTAGAATGGATAGTAACAGTGTTGGGGTACCAACCTAATGGTAGAACGGATAGTAACAGTGTTCGGGTACCAACCTAATGGTAGAATGGATAGTAACAGTGTTGGGGTACCAACCTAATGGTAGAGTGGATAGTAACAGTGTTGGGGTACCAACCTAATGGTAGAATGGATAGTAACATTGTTTGGGTAGCAACCTAACGGATAGTAACAGTGTTGGGGTAGCATTCTAATGGTAGAATGGATAGTAACAGTGTTGAGGTATCATTCTAATGGTAGAATGATAGCAACAGTGTTGGTGTAGCAACCTAATGGTAGAATGGATAGCAACAGTGTTGGGGTAGCAACCTAATGGATAGTAACAGTGTTGGTGTACCAACATAATGTAGCAACCTAATGGTAGTAACAGTGTTGGGGTAGCAACCTAATGGATAGTAACAATGTTGGGGTACCAACTAGTGATGTGTGGGTCTCATCTGCAGTCCCCACGGTTAAATCTGTGTGCTTAGGGTCATGAAATACTGTGTGGATGAAGGGCGGGTGTCTGGTAGGCGGGTTGAATGAAGTGAAAACAATACCTTAAAAAAATCCATCAATGTATCCTTCTAATTTAATTTACATTGAGGTTTTTCTTTCATTGTTTTAAGCTATCTGGCAGTCTGAGATATAATACCTAACTGTGTGCACCAGATGCTTTTGGGAATGGTAAAAAATGTAATATGTTCAGATGGGGTTGTATAAATAAAACTATCCTGTACCTTTAAAGCAAATCGATGCCTCCTTCTCTGCCCACAGTTCATGTTCTATATTAGCTGGTGGGGGCCATTTCACTCCATCACATATAGTTGGGTGGTTGGGTTAATAGCAGTAGAGGACTACCATGGCCAACCAATCGAGGACTACCATGACCAACCAATAGAGGACTACCATGGCCAACCAATAGAGGACCACCATGCCCAACCAATAGAGGACCACCATGGAAAACCAATAGAGGACCACCATGGCCAACCAATAGAGGACCACCGTGGCCAACCAATAGAGGACTACCATGGCCAACCAATAGAGGACCACCATGGCCAACCAATAGAGGACCACCATGCCCAACCAATAGAGGACAACCGTGGCCAACCAATAGAGGACTACCATGGCCAACCAATAGAGGACTACCATGGCCAACCAATAGAGGACCACCATGCCCAACCAATAGAGGACCACCATGGCCAACCAATAGAGGACCACCTTGGCCAACCAATAGAGGACGACCATGGCCAACCAATAGAGGACCACCATGCCCAACCAATAGAGGACCACCATGGCCAACCAATAGAGGACTACCATGGCCAACCAATAGAGTACCACCATGCCCAACCAATAGAGGACCACCATGCCCAACCAATAGAGGACCACCATGGCCAACCAATAGGGGACTACCATGGCCAACCAATAGGGGAACACCATGCCCAACCAATAGAGGACCACCATGGCCAACCAATAGAGGACTTCCATGGCCAACCAATAGAGGACCACCATGGCCAACCAATAGAGGACCACCATGGCCATCCAATAGAGGACCACCATGGCCAACCAATAGAGGACCACCATGCCCAACCAATAGAGGACAACCGTGGCCAACCAATAGAGGACCACCATGGCCAACCAATAGAGCACTACCATGGACAACTAATAGGGGACCACCATGGCCAACCAATAGAGGACTACCATGGCCAACCAATAGAGGACCACCATGGAAACAAGTCATTCACTTTGACTATTTATCCTCTGTCATTATGGGATACATCTGTTGCCTGGTGAAACATTTGGATGTATTTTAAATAGTCAAATAAAATAAAATCGAACTATAGTGATCAGACTGCATTGTAGTACCCAGTTACCACACACACACACACACACACACACACACACACACACACACACACACACGTTTTGTTCTTCTAGCCTCGTGGTGACCGAACATTGATTTCCATTAAAAATCCTATCTTTTCTAACCCTCACCTTAACCTCAACCCATTTTAATTAACATTTTTAAATGAACCTTTATATAACTGGGCAAGTCAGTTAAGAACACATTCTTATTTACAATGACGGCCTAAGAACAGTGGATTAACTGCTTTTTTCAGGGGCAGAACGACAGATTTGAACCATTTACCCATAACCCTAATGGTAAACCTAACTCTGAACCTAACCTCTTACCCTAATGGTAAACCTAACTCTAAACCTAACCTCTTACCCTAATGGTAAACCTAACTCTAAACCTAACCTCTTACCCTAAACTTAACTCTAAACCTAACCTCTTACCCTAATGGTAAACCTAACTCTAAACCTAACCTCTTACCCTAAACTTAACTCTAAACCTAACCTCTTACCCTAATGGTAAACCTAACTCTGAACCTAACCTCTTACCCTAATGGTAAACCTAACTCTGAACCTAACCTCTTACCCTAATGGTAAACCTAACTCTAACTCTAAACCTAACCTCTTACCCTAAACTTAACTCTAAACCTAACATCTTACCCTAAACTTAACTCTAAACCTAACCTCTTACCCTAATGGTAAACCTAACTCTGAACCTAACCTCTTACCCTAATGGTAAACCTAACTCTAAACCTAACCTCTTACCCTAATGGTAAACCTAACTCTAAACCTAACATCTTACCCTAAACTTAACTCTAAACCTAACCTCTTACCCTAATGGTAAACTTAACTCTAAACCTAACCTCTTACCCTAATGGTAAACCTAACTCTAAACCTAACCTCTTACCCTAATTGTAAACCTAACTCTAAACCTAACATCTTACCCTAAACTTAACTCTAAACCTAACCTCTTACCCTAATGGTAAACATAACTCTAAACCTAACCTCTTACCCTAATGGTAAACCTAACTCTAAACCTAACCTCTTACCCTAATTGTAAACCTAACTCTAAACCTAACCTCTTACCCTAAACTTAACTCTAAACCTACCCTCTTACCCTAATGGTAAACCTAACTCTAAACCTAACCTCTTACCCTAAACTTAACTCTAAACCTAACCTCTTACCCTAATGGTAAACTTAACTCTAAACCTAACCTCTTACCCTAATGGTAAACCTAACTCTAAACCTAACCTCTTACCCTAATTGTAAACCTAACTCTAAACCTAACCTCTTACCCAAATTGTAAACTTAACTCTAAACCTCTTACCCTAAACTTAACTCTAAACCCAACACTTTCATTTAAAACAGCATTTGTCCTCATGGGGGATGTGGGAAATGTCCTGCTGGGGCAGCAGGGTAGCCTAGTGGTTAGAGCGTTGGACTAGTAACAGGAAGGTTGCAAAACCTCAGAGCAGACAAGGTACAAATCTGTCGTTCTGCCCCTGAGCAGGCAGTTAACCCATTGTTCCGAAGGCCGTCATTGAAAATAATAATTTGTTCTTAACTGACTTGCCTAGTTAAATAAAGGTCAAATTAAAATAAAATGAAATAAATGTCCTTGTTGGAACTTATAGAACCATTAAACACACAAATAACAGTTTATTTATGATGTATTTATTTAAACTTTATTTAACTCGGCAAGTCAGATTCTTATGTACAACGACGGCCTAAGAACAGTGCCTTGCTTCGAACGACAGATTTTTACCTTGTCTGTTCCGGGGATCCGCTCTAGCAACTTTTGAGTTACCTGTCAAACGTTCTAACCACTAGGCTACCTGCCGCACCAATCAGATATGATCATAGATGAATAATAACAGTTTATTCATGATGTATTGTGTATTAATATAATAACGTGTTATCACTATCGTCACCATCGTCACTATTATTATTATTATTGAAGGCGATAGTATTTTAAGTATAAGGATGACGTGGGTAGAGGGGCTGATCGCAGAGCCTGTGGGAGGGGTTGTCAATATACCACAGCCACAAAGTCAAGATTGGCTTAACGTCAGCGTTAGGCAAAGTGTTAGCAGTGTGGTTTTGGTTAGGGTTGATGTTAGGGTTAGGTTATAAAATCAAAATTTAAGAAGATATATGCGGGCTTAGCCATAATTGCTGGCTGTGGTAACTAGTGACGACCACACGCGCACACCTCAGTGGCAAAACGAGGGGACGCGCTATAGACGGACAGACAGCTAGAAATGGAAATGCAGACAAAATGCAGCGTCTCCGCTCTGTGAGCTGCATACACCAGATTCACTGCCCTAAATCCTCCCAATAACGCTGTTGTCGTTGCAAAAAAAAAAGGGATTTAGGTTTAACAATCGTCCTTCGCGGCAGACAGCGTTTGGTGACTGGACTAGTGGTGCGTCTTCCGTTCTGTCGCTGCCGCAGAGCGTTCTTCTTCTCTTCAGTCGAGCCAGGGCTGTTGTACAGAAGCCATCGCTGTATGATTCGCCTTGTTCTGCGCTGTTTTCAGCCTTCTATCTATTCGTTCGTGCGGTAAAGCGCTGGTGGTGAAGTCAACGACAACGCTAGTGTGGATCTAGTGGGCGCATTACATCCATCTCTGTCGCGTCTACGGTCTGCTACACTGCTGTCGCTTTCAGGATGGCGCTAACGATTTGCACGAGATTCACCGATGAATTCCAGCTTTTCGAGGAGCTGGGGAAGTAAGCGTGCATGTTTGGATTGTCTCGTGCATGTTTGGATTGTCTCGTGCATGTTTGGATTGTTATTGATGTTATTTGTTATCCGGTAGCAGTGTCCTTCTTGTTATCATGTAATAGCCAGGCTATTCTGCTGATCCTACCTTCGTTTAGGACGTGGATAGGGCACTGTGTGCGCGTGTGCACGCGACCTTCGGTTCATATGTGAATAGGCTACATAGACCGACAAATTATATTTTCATAGCTCTATGGATGCCATACCGGATTGGATCAAAATGTCAAGCCTTCCTATAGCCTATCAGAGTTGACCTGGCCTTGTCAAGCATTCCTATAGCCTATCGTAGTTGACCTGGCCTTGTCAAGCATTCCTATAGCCTATCATAGTTGACCTGGCCTTGTCAAGCATTCCTATAGCCTATCATAGTCGACCTGGCCTTGTCAAGCATTCCTATAGCTTATCATAGTTGACCTGGCCTTGTCAAGCTTCCCTATAGCCTATCATAGTTGACCTGGCCTTGTCAAGCTTCCCTATAGCCTATCACAGTTGACCTGGCCTTGTCAAGCATTCCTATAGCCTATCATAGTTGACCTGGCCTTGTCAACCATTCCTATAGCCTATCACAGTTGACCTGGCCTTGTCAAGCCTTCCTATAGCCTATCATAGTTGACCTGGCCTTGTCAACCATTCCTATAGCCTATCACAGTTGACCTGGCCTTGTCAAGCCTTCCTATGGCCTATCACAGTTGACCTGGCCTTGTCAAGCCTTCCTATAGCCTATCATAGTTGACCTGGCCTTGTCAAGCATTCCTATAGCCTATCATAGTTGACTTGGCCTTGTCAAGCATTCCTATGGCCTATCATAGTTGACCTAGCCTTGTCAAGCATTCCTATAGCCTATCATAGTTGACTTGGCCTTGTCAAGCATTCCTATGGCCTATCATAGTTGACCTAGCCTTGTCAAGCATTCCTATAGCCTATCATAGTTGACCTGGCCTGGAGAATATATATTATTCCCTCGTCCTCTCTATAGTTTATTTTTATTTACACTTCCTGATGGTGGTCCGTCTCTTATATAGTCCATCTCTTATATAGTCCATCTCTTATATAGTCCATCTCTTATATAGTCCATCTCTTATGGGGGCACATCTCTTATATAGTCCATCTCTTATATAGTCCATCTCTTATATAGTTCATCTCTTATGGTGGTCCATCTATTATATAGTCCATCTCTTATATAGTCCATCTCTTATATAGTCCATCTCTTATATAGTCCGTCTCTTATATAGTCCATCTCTTATATAGTTCATCTCTTATATAGTCCATCTCTTATATAGTCCATCTCTAATATAGTTCATCTCTTATATAGTCCATCTCTTATATAGTTCATCTATTATATAGTCCATCTCTTATGGTTTTCCATCTCTTATATAGTCCATCTCTTATATAGTTCATCTCTTATATAGTCCATCTCTTATATAGTCCATCTCTTATGGTTTTCCATCTCTTATATAGTCCATCTCTTATATAGTCCATCTCTTATATAGTACATCTCTTATATAGTCCATCTCTTATATAGTCCATCTCTTATATAGTCCATCTCTTATAGATTCCATCTCTTATAGATTCCATCTCTTATATAGTCCATCTCTTATATAGAACATCTCTTATATAGTCCATCTCTTATATAGTCCATCTCTTATATAGTACATCTCTTATTTGTCCGTCTCTTATATAGTCCATCTCTTATAAGGTCCATCTCTTATATAGTCCATCTTTTATATAGTCCATCTCTTATATAGTCCATATCTTATGGGGGCACATCTCTTATATAGTCTATCTCTTATATAGTCCATCTCTTATATAGTCCGTCTCTTATATAGTCCATCTCTTATATGGTCCATGTATTATATAGTCCATCTCTTATGGGGGCACATCTCTAATATAGTCTATCTCTTATATAGTTAATCTCGTATATAGTTCATCTCTTATTGTGGTCCATCTCTTATATAGTCCATCTCTTATATAGTCCATCTCTTATATAGACTGTGTCTTATATATTCCATCTCTAATGGTGGTCCATCTATTATATAGTCCATCTCTTATATAGTCCATCTCTTAAATAGTCCATCTCTTATATAGTCCATCTCTTATATAGTCCATCTCTTATATAGTCCATCTATTATATAGTCCACCTCTTATATAGTCCATCTTTTATATAGTCCATCTCTTATATAGTACATCTCTTATATAGTCCATCTCTTATATAGTCCATCTCTTATATAGTCCATCTCTTATATAGTACATCTCTCATATAGTCCGTCTCTTATATAGTCCATCTCTTATATAGTCCATCTCTTATATAGTCCATCTTTTATATAGTCCATCTCTTATATAGTCCATCTCTTATGGGGGCACATCTCTTATATAGTCCATCTCTTATATAGTCCATCTCTTATATAGTCCATCTCTTATATAGTCCATCTCTTATGGGGGCACATCTCTTATATAGTCCATCTCTAATATAGTCTATCTCTTATATAGTTAATCTCGTATATAGTTAATCTCTTATGGTGGTCCATCTCTTATGTAGTCCATCTCTTATGTAGTCCATCTCTTATATAGACTGTGTCTTATATATTCCATCTCTAATGGTGGTCCATCTATTATATAGTCCATCTCTTATATAGTCCATCTCTTATATAGTCCATCTCTTATATATTCCATCTCTTATATAGTCCATCTCTTATATATTCCATCTCTTATATAGTCCATCTCTTATATATTCCATCTCTTATATAGTCCATCTCTTATATAGTCCATCTATTATATAGTCCATCTCTTATATAGTCCATCTTTTATATAGTCCATCTCTTATATAGTACATCTCTTATATAGTCCATCTCTTATATAGTCCATCTCTTATATAGTCCATCTCTTATATAGTACATCTCTCATATAGTCCGTCTCTTATATAGTCCATCTCTTATATAGTCCATCTCTTATATAGTCCATCTTTTATATAGTCCATCTCTTATATAGTCCATCTCTTATGGGGGCACATCTCTTATATAGTCCATCTCTTATATAGTCCATCTCTTATATAGTCCATCTCTTATATAGTCCATCTCTTATGGGGGCACATCTCTTATATAGTCCATCTCTAATATAGTCTATCTCTTATATAGTTAATCTCGTATATAGTTAATCTCTTATGGTGGTCCATCTCTTATGTAGTCCATCTCTTATGTAGTCCATCTCTTATATAGACTGTGTCTTATATATTCCATCTCTAATGGTGGTCCATCTATTATATAGTCCATCTCTTATATAGTCCATCTCTTATATAGTCCATCTCTTATATATTCCATCTCTTATATAGTCCATCTCTTATATATTCCATCTCTTACATAGTCCATCTCTTATATAGTCCATCTCTTATATAGTCCATATTTTATATAGTCCATCTCTTATATAGTCCGTCTCTTATATAGTTCATCTCGTATATAGTTCATCTCTTATGGTGGTCCATCTCTTATATAGTCCATCTCTTATATAGTCCATCTCTTATAGATTCCATCTCTTATATAGTCCATCTCTTATATAGTCCATCTCTTATATAGTCCATCTCTTATGGTGGTACATCTCTTATCTCTTTTATATTCCATCTCTTATGGGGGCACATCTCTTATATAGTCCATCTCTAATATAGTCCATCTCTTATATGGTCCATCTCTTATGTAGTCCATCTATTATATAGTCCATCTCTTATATAGTCCATCTCTTATATAGTCCATATCTTATGGTGGTCCAATTTTTATATAGTCCATCTCTTATATAGTCCATCTCTTATATAGTCCATCTCTTATATAGTCCATCACTTATGGTGGTCCATCTCTTATCTCTTATATATTCCATCTCTTATGGGGGCACATCTCTTATATAGTCCATCTCTAATATAGTCCATATCTTATATAGTCCATCTCTTATATAGTCCATCTCTTATATATTCCATCTCTTATGGTGGTCCAATTCTTATATAGTCCATCTCTTATATAGTCCATCTCTTATATAGTCCATCTCTTATATATTCCATCTCTTACATAGTCCATCTCTTATATAGTCCGTCTCTTAGATAGTCCATCTCTTATATAGTCCATCTCTTATGGGGGCACATCTCTAATATAGTCCATCTCTAATATAGTCCATCTCTTATATAGTCCATCTCTTATATAGTCCATCTCTTATATAGTTCATCTCTTATGGTGGTCCATCTATTATATAGTCCATCTCTTATATAGTCCATCTCTTATGGGGGCACATCTCTAATATAGTCCATCTCTTATATAGTCCATCTCTTATATGGTCCATCTCTTATGTAGTCCATCTATTATATAGTCCATCTCTTATATAGTCCATCTCTTATTTAGTCCATATCTTATGGTGGTCCAATTTTTATATAGTCCATCTCTAATATAGTCCATATCTTATATAGTCCATCTCTTATATAGTCCATCTCTTATATATTCCATCTCTTATGGTGGTCCAATTCTTATATAGTCCATCTCTTATATAGTCCATCTCTTATATAGTCCATCTCTTATATAGTCAATCTCTTATATTGTCCATCTCTTATATATTCCATCTCTTATATAGTCCATCTCTTATATAGTCCATCTCTTATATATTCCGTCTCTTACATAGTCCATCTCTTACATAGTCCATCTCTTATATAGTCCATCTCTTTTGGTGGTCCATCTCTTATATAGTCCATCTTTTATATAGTCCATCTCTTATATAGTCCGTCTCTTATATAGTCCATCTCTTATATAGTCCATCTCTTATGGGGGCACATCTCTTATATAGTCCATCTCTAATATAGTCCATCTCTTATATAGTCCATCTCTTATATAGTCCATCTCTTATGGGGGCACATCTCTTATATAGTCCATCTCTAATATAGTCCATCTCTTATATAGTCCATCTCTTATATAGTGCGTCTCTTATATAGTCCATCTCTTATGGTTTTCCATCTCTTATATAGTCCATCTCTTATATAGTTCATCTCTTATATAGTCAATCTCTTATATAGTCCATCTATTATATAGTCCATCTCTAATATAGTTCATCTCTTATGGTGGTCCATCTCTTATATAGTCCATCTCTTATATAGTCCATCTCTTATATAGCCAATATCTTATATAGTCTGTCTCTTATATAGTCCATCTCTTATGGGGGCACATCTCTTATATAGTCCATCTCTAATATAGTCAATTTCTTATATAGTCCATCTCTTAAATAGTCCATCTCTTATATAGTTCATCTCTTATATAGTCAATGTCTTATATAGTCCATCTCTTATATAGTCCATCTTTTATATAGTCCATCTCTTATATAGTCCATTTCTTATGGGGGCACATCTCTTATATGGTCCATCTATTATATAGTCCATCTCTTATATAGTCCATCTCTTTTGGGGGCACATCTCTTATATATTCCATCTATTATATAGTCCATCTCTTAAATATTCCATCTCTTATGGGGGCACATCTCTTATGGTGGTCCATCTCTTATATAGTCGATCTCTTATGCAGTCCATCTCTTATATATTCCATCTCTTATATAGTCCATCTCTTATATAGTCCATCTCTTATATATTCCATCTCTTACATAGTCCATCTCTTATATAGTTCATCTCTTATATAGTCCATCTTTTATATAGTCCATCTCTTATATTGTCCGTCTCTTATGGTGGTCCAATTCTTATATAGTCCATCTCTTATATAGTCCATCTCTTATATAGTCCATCTCTTATATAGTCCATCTCTTATATAGTCCATCTCTTATATAGTCCATCTCTTATATTGTCCATCTCTTATATATTCCATCTCTTATATAGTCCATCTCTTATATAGTCCATCTCTTACATATTCCGTCTCTTACATAGTCCATCTCTTACATAGTCCATCTCTTATATAGTCCATCTCTTATATAGTCCATCTTTTATATAGTCCATCTCTTATATAGTCCATCTCTTATATAGTCCATCTCTTATGGGGGCACATCTCTTATATAGTCCATCTCTAATATAGTCCATCTCTTATATAGTCCATCTCTTATATAGTCCATCTCTTATGGGGGCACATCTCTTATATAGTCCATCTCTAATATAGTCCATCTCTTATATAGTCCATCTCTTATATAGTGCGTCTCTTATATAGTCCATCTCTTATGGTTTTCCATCTCTTATATAGTCCATCTCTTATATAGTTCATCTCTTATATAGTCCATCTCTTATATAGTCCATCTATTATATAGTCCATCTCTAATATAGTTCATCTCTTATGGTGGTCCATCTCTTATATAGTCCATATCTTATATAGTCCATCTCTTATATAGTCCATCTCTTATATAGCCAATATCTTATATAGTCTGTCTCTTATATAGTCCATCTCTTATGGGGGCACATCTCTTATATAGTCCATCTCTAATATAGTCAATTTCTTATATAGTCCATCTCTTATATAGTCCATCTCTTATATAGTTCATCTCTTATATAGTCAATGTCTTATATAGTCCATCTTTTATATAGTCCATCTCTTATATAGTCCATTTCTTATGGGGGCACATCTCTTATATGGTCCATCTATTATATAGTCCATCTCTTATATAGTCCATCTCTTTTGGGGGCACATCTCTTATATATTCCATCTATTATATAGTCCATCTCTTAAATATTCCATCTCTTATGGGGGCACATCTCTTATGGTGGTCCATCTCTTATATAGTCGATCTCTTATGCAGTCCATCTCTTATATATTCCATCTCTTATATAGTCCATCTCTTATATAGTCCATCTCTTATATAGTCCATCTCTTATATATTCCATCTCTTACATAGTCCATCTCTTATATAGTTCATCTCTTATATAGTCCATCTTTTATATAGTCCATCTCTTATATAGTCCGTCTCTTATGGTGGTCCAATTCTTATATAGTCCATCTCTTATATAGTCCATCTCTTATATAGTCCATCTCTTATATATTCCATCTCTTATATAGTCCATCTCTTATATAGTCCATCTCTTAAATAGTCCAGCTCTTATATAGTCCATCTCTTATATATTCCATCTCTTACATAGTCCATTTCTTACATAGTCCATCTCTTATATAGTCCATCTCTTATATAGTCCATCTTTTATATAGTCCATCTCTTATATAGTCCGTCTCTTATATAGTCCATCTCTTATATAGTCCATCTCTTATGGTGGTCCATCTCTTATCTCTTATATATTCCATCTCTTATGGGGGCACATCTCTTATATAGTCCATCTCTAATATAGTCCATATCTTATATAGTTCTTCTCTTATATAGTCCATCTCTTATATAGTCCATCACTTATGGTGGTCCATCTCTTATCTATTATATATTCCATCTCTTATGGGGGCACATCTCTTATATAGTCCATCTCTAATATCGTCCATATCTTATATAGTCCATCTCTTATATAGTCCATCTCTTATATATTCCATCTCTTATGGTGGTCCAATTATTATATAGTCCATCTCTTATATAGTCCATCTCTTATATAGTCCATATCTTATATAGTCCATCTCTTATATATTCCATCTCTTATATAGTCCATCTCTTATATAGTCCATCTCTTATATATTCCATCTCTTACATAGTCCATCTCTTGTATAGTCCATCTCTTATATAGTCCATCTTTTATATAGTCCATCTATTATATAGTCCATCTCTTATATTGTCCATCTCTTATGGGGGCACATCTCTTATATAGTCCATCTCTTATATAGTCCATCTCTTATATAGTCCATCTCTAATATAGTCTATCTCTTATGGTTTTCCATCTCTAATATAGTACATCTCTTATATAGTCCGTCTCTTATATAGTCCATCTCTTATATAGTCCATCTCTTATGTAGTCCATCTCTACTATAGTCTATCTCTTATGGTTTCCCATCTCTTACATAGTCCATCTCTTATATAGTCCATATCTTATATAGTCCATCTCTAATATAGTCCATCTCTTATGGTGGTCCATCTCCTATATAGTCCATATCTTATGGGGGCACATCTCTTATATAGTCCATCACTTATATAGTTCATCTCTTATAGATTCCATCTCTTATATAGTCCATCTCGTATATAGTCCATCTCTTATGGGGGCACATCTCTTATATAGTCCATCTCTGATATAGTACATCTCTTATATATTCCATCTCTTATATAGTCCATCTCTTATATAGTCCATCTCTTAAATAGTCCAGCTCTTATATAGTCCATCTCTTATATATTCCAGCTCTTACATAGTACATCTCTTACATAGTCCATCTCTTATATAGTCCATCTCTTATATAGTCCATCTTTTATATAGTCCATCTCTTATATAGTCCGTCTCTTATATAGTCCATCTCTTATATAGTCCATCTCTTATGGTGGTCCATCTCTTATCTCTTATATATTCCATCTCTTATGGGGGCACATCTCTTATATAGTCCATCTCTAATATAGTCCATATCTTATATAGTTCTTCTCTATATAGTCCATCTCTTATATAGTCCATCACTTATGGTGGTCCATCTCTTATCTATTATATATTCCATCTCTTATGGGGGCACATCTCTTATATAGTCCATCTCTAATATAGTCCATATCTTATATAGTCCATCTCTTATATAGTCCATCTCTTATATATTCCATCTCTTATGGTGGTCCAATTATTATATAGTCCATCTCTTATATAGTCCATCTCTTATATAGTCCATATCTTATATAGTCCATCTCTTATATATTCCATCTCTTATATAGTCCATCTCTTATATAGTCCATCTCTTATATATTCCATCTCTTACATAGTCCATCTCTTATATAGTCCATCTCTTATATAGTCCATCTTTTATATAGTCCATCTATTATATAGTCCATCTCTTATTTTGTCCATCTCTTATGGGGGCACATCTCTTATATAGTCCATCTCTTATATAGTCCATCTCTTATATAGTCCATCTCTAATATAGTCTATCTCTTATGGTTTTCCATCTCTAATATAGTACATCTCTTATATAGTCCGTCTCTTATATAGTCCATCTCTTATATAGTCCATCTCTTATGTAGTCCATCTCTAATATAGTCTATCTCTTATGGTTTCCCATCTCTTACATAGTCCATCTCTTATATAGTCCATATCTTATATAGTCCATCTCTAATATAGTCCATCTCTTATGGTGGTCCATCTCCTATATAGTCCATATCTTATGGGGGCACATCTCTTATATAGTCCATCACTTATATAGTTCATCTCTTATAGATTCCATCTCTTATATAGTCCATCTCGTATATAGTCCATCTCTTATGGGGGCACATCTCTTATATAGTCCATCTCTTATATAGTCCATCTCTTATATAGTCCATCTCTTATATAGTACATCTCTTATATAGTACATCTCTTATATAGTCCATCTCTTATATAGTTCATCTCTTATATAGTCCATCTCTTATATAGTCCATCTCTTATAGATTCCATCTCTTATATAGTACATCTCTTATATAGTACATCTCTTATATAATCCATCTCTTATATAGTCCATCTCTTATATAGTCCATCTCTTATAGATTCCATCTCTTATATAGTACATCTCTTATATAGTCCATCTCTTATATAGTCCATCTCTTATATAGTCCATCTCTTATATAGTCCATCTCTTATATAGTCCATCTCTTATGTAGTCCATCTCTAATATAGTCTATCTCTTATGGTTTCCCATCTCTTATATAGTCCATCTCTTATATAGTCCATATCTTATATAGTCCATCTCTAATATAGTCCATCTCTTATGGTGGTCCATCTCTTATATAGTCCATATCTTATGGGGGCACATCTCTTATATAGTCCATCTCTTATATAGTCCATCTCTTATATAGTCCATCTCTTATAGATTCCATCTCTTATATAGTCCATCTCTTATATAGTCCATCTCTTATGGGGGCACATCTCTTATATAGTCCATCTCTTATATAGTCCATCTCTTATATAGTCCATCTCTTATATAGTACATCTCTTATATAGTCCATCTCTTATATAGTCCATCTCTTATATAGTCCATCTCTTATATAGT
>NW_027011543.1:492500-497500 GCF_036934945.1 Oncorhynchus masou masou | reverse complement strand
GAGAGAGGGTGGAGCTTCCCGTTCTGGTTCTGATCCTGGTTCTAACGTCTCTTCATCTTCGTAACCGGTATAGAGAGAGGGTGGAGCTTCCTGCTCTGGTTCTGATCCTGGTTCTAACGTCTCTTCATCTTCATAACCGGTACCCTGTGCAACTGGGTACTGGACTTCCTGACGGGCCGCCCCAGGTGGTGAGGGTAGGCAACAACATCTCCACCCTGCTGATCCTCAACACTGGGGCCAACACAAGGCTGCGTTCTGAGCCCTCTCCTGTACTCCCTGTTCACACACGACTGCGTGGCCACGCACGCCTCCAACTCAATCATCAAGTTTGCGGACGACACAACAGTGGTAGGCTTGATCACCAACAACGACGAGACGGCCTACAGGGAGGAGGTGAGGGCCCTCGGAGTGTGGTGTCAGGAAAATAACCTCACACTCAACGTCAACAAAACTAAGGAGATGATTGTGGACTTCAGGAAACAGCAGAGGGAACACCCCCCTATCCACATCGATGGAACAGTAGTGGAGAGGGTAGTAAGTTTTAAGTTCCTCGGCATACACATCACAGACAAACTGAATTGGTCCACCCACACAGACAGCATCGTGAAGAAGGCGCAGCAGCGCCTCTTCAACCTTAGGAGGCTGAAGAAATTCGGCTTGTCACCAAAAGCACTCACAAACTTCTGCAGATGCACAATCGAGAGCATCCTGGCGGGCTGTATCACCGCCTGGTATGGCAACTGCTCCGCCCACAACCGTAAGGCTCTCCAGAGGGTAGTGAGGTCTGCACAACGCATCACCGGGGGCAAACTACCTGCCCTCCAGGACACCTACACCACCCAATGTTACAGGAAGGCCATAAAGATCATCAAGGACAACAACAACCCAAGCCACTGCCTGTTCACCCCGCTATCATCCAGAAGGCGAGGTCAGTACAGGTGCATCAAAGCTGGGACCGAGAGACTGAAAAACAGCTTCTATCTCAAGGCCATCAGACTGTTAAACAGCAACCACTAACATTGAGTGGCTGCTGCCAACACACTGACTCAACTCCAGCCACTTTAATAATGGGAATAGATGGGAAATGATGTAAAATATATCACTAGCCACTTTAAACAATGCTACCTAATATAATGTTTAAATACCCTACATTATTCATCTCATATGTATACGTATATACTGTACTCTATATCATCTACTGCATCTTTATGTAATACATGTATCACTAGCCACTTTAACTATGACACTTTGTTTACATACTCATTTCATATGTATATACTGTACTCAATACCATCTACTGCATCTTGCCTATGTCATTCTGTACCATCACTCATTCATATATCTTTATGTACATATTCTTTATCCCCTTACACTTGTGTCTATGAGGTAGTAGTTTTGGAATTGTTAGCTAGATTACTTGTTGGTTATTACTGCATTGTCGGAACTAGAAGCACAAGCATGTCGCTACACTCGCATTAACATCTGCTAACCATGTGTATGTGACAAATACAATTTGATTTGATTAACCGGTATAGAGAGAGGGTGGAGCTTCCCGTTCTGGTTCTGATCCTCGTTCTAACGTCTCGTCATCTCTTAACTTGTATTTTATGATCAGAGACTTTAGTTCTGGCTTAACCAAGATGAGTCTTTTCTTGGTGTGATGTCTGACCAGAGACTTTAGTTCTGACTTAACCAAGATGACTGTTTTCTTGGTGTGATGTCTGACCAGAGACTTTAGTTCTGACTTAACCAAGATGACTCTTTTCTTGGTGTGATGTCTGACCAGAGACTTTATTTCTGGCTTAACCAAGATGACTCTTTTCTTGGTGTGATGTCTGACCAGAGACTTTAGTTCTGGCTTAACCAAGATGACTGTTTTCTTGGTATGATGTCTGACCAGAGACTTTAGTTCTGGCTTAACCAAGATGACTGTTTTCTTGGTGTGATGTCTGACCAGAGACTTTAGTTCTGGGTTAACCAAGATGACTGTTTTCTTGGTGTGGTGTGGTGTGTGCGTGTGTGTGTGTGCGTGTGTTTGACAGTAGGTGTGTGACTGTTTGAATGGAGTGTGTCTCGCTGTGCAGTTGGTTCCTCTATTCTGATAGTCAGCAAATCACACTACAGACAGAGAAACAATGGTGTTGTAGCCAACTCTCTGTGCCCTCTCCTCTCTCTACTCATGGTGATGTACTGGTTTATCTATTCATGGTGATGTACTGGTTCATCTATTCATGGTGATGTACTGGTTGATCTATTCATGATGATGTACTGGTTGCTCTACTCATGGTGATGTACTGGTTCATCTATTCATGGTGATGTACTGGTTGATCTATTCATGATGATGTACTGGTTGCTCTATTCATGGTGATGTACTGGTTGATGTAACTATAGCTAGACTATTCATGGTGATGTACTGGTTGATGTAACTATGCTAGACTATTCATGGTGTTGTACTGGTTGATCTATTCATGGTGATGTACTGGTTCATCTATTCATGATGATGTACTGGTTGATGTAACTATAGCTAGACTATTCATGGCGATGTACTGGTTGATCTATTCATGGTGATGTACTGGTTGATGTAACTATAGCTAGACTATTCATGGTGATGTACTGGTTCATCTCTTCATGATGATGTACTGGTTGATGTAACTATAGCTAGACTATTCATGGTGATGTACTGGTTGATCTATTCATGGTGATGTACTGGTTGATGTAACTATAGCTAGACTATTCATGGTGATGTACTGGTTCATCTACTCATGATTATGTACTGTTTGATGTATTCATGGTGATGTACTGGATGATCTATTTATGATGATGTACTGGTTGATGTAACTATAGCTAGACTGGTTGTTTTTGAAGTGCTCTGAGATTCTTATGAAAAGTGCAATAGAAACGTGATGCATTATTCTTGTTATTATTTTGGCGTCTCCTCTCCTCTAATCAGACAGTCAGTGGTCCATACATCACATTTATAAATCACTTTATAGAGACAGATATCACACCTTAGATGACACACACACACACACACCTTAGATGACACACACACACACACACACACATCTTAGATAACACACACACACACCTTAGATAACACACACACACAGACCTTAGAGAACACACATCTTAGATACAGCCATATGAGATAACACACACCTGAACAGACTGCGAGATAGAACTGGAAGACATTGATATTGTGTGTGTGTGTGTGTGTGTGTGTGTGTGTGTGTGTGTGTGTGTGTGTGTGTGTTTTGTGTGTGCTTGCGTGTTCAGTGTATCCGTGCGCCTGAACATGTGTGTGCGTGCGTCCATTCGTTCATGCGTGTGTACCCTTCCGTGTGTTCACCGTGTGTATGTGTGTTTGTAGACCCAGGGATTTGGCTGGTCTTGTAGTCTCAGGGACAGATCTCTAGAGGAGTCGACCCAGTTCTTTCACATATATCACTGTAATTGTAGCTGCTGGCAAACCTTCCTGAGGGCTGGACTCACACACAGGCAACAAACACACAGAAACACACACACACACACACGGACTGATTCCAGAGGCCGATCCAAAACACCACTGGCAGAGAAGAGGTATTCAGAGTGTATTCGAATATTCGGTATTCGGTACTCGCGACTAAGGAGGCGCGAACACCACCCACCGCTTCCGAGTAATTTACTCGCTAATGTTCAGTCTTTTGATAATAAAGATCTCCTTCCCGATAAACATCAGGGATCGTAGCATACTCTATTTCACGGAAACATATACTCTCTGAGTCTGTACAGCCAGCTGGGTTCTCAGTACATCGCGCAGACAGGAATAAAGATGTCTCGGGGAAGAAGAAGAAGAAGAAGAAGAAGAAGGGTATTGTGATGTCATTACGGGGTATTGTGATGTCATTACGGGGTATTGTGATGTCGGTTGGGTTTTCAGAAGACTGAGGTGGGTTCTTATCTGGGTATTGTGATGTCATTACGGGGTATTGTGATGTCATTACGGGGTATTGTGATGTCATTACGGGGTATTGTGATGTGGGTTGGGTTTTCAGAAGACTGAGGTGGGTTCTTATCTGGGTATTGTGATGTCATTACGGGGTATGTTTCATTATTAACTTCTCATGGTGTGATTGTGATAACATAAAGAAACTCGAGGTCTTTTGTTCCACCGACCTACAATCCCTCCCAATCAAATGCCGACTGTATTACCTCCCAAGAAAATTCTCTCCGGTTATAGCCACAGCCGTGTATATTCCCCCTCGAGCCGATACCACGACGGACCCTCGAAGAACTACACTGGACTCTATGCAAACTGGAAACCACATATCCTGAGGCCGCATTTATTGTAGCTGGGGACAACAAAGAAAATATGAGGAAAACGCTACCGGAAACCACATATTCTGAGGAAAACGCTACCGGAAACCACATATTCTGAGGAAAACGCTACTGGAAACAACATATCCCGAGGAAAACGCTACTGGTAACCACATATCCTGAGGAAAACGCTACTGGTAACCACATGTCCTGAGGAAAACTTGTTGTGGAAATTGCCTGTATTACCAAATCATGAGAGAGCAAACCACACCCAAGTCAGAGTTATCATAAAGTCCATATTTAATTATATATGAGCTTCACCATAGCCCTGTGACTCTCAGATCAATTCAGTGTCTATAAATGACTTCTCTGAGAGTGCTTTACAAAACAGTTCTTAGTATCATTTATAGCCAAGACACACCCCTCTCAACTCACATGACAAATAACAGATCTTAGGAACATTACAAAGGAAGACTTTACTTGAGAGAGGAGTATCCCATAGCCAGACAGGATTAGCTATAAATTATCATTCAGTCTGGTCTCATAAACAAAGTTCTAATCTCATTCTTGGTACCACTTAGGACCACAACATTACCTCATCCAATGGCATATATCAATTGTCAATTCTAGATAAGCCCATCTCAAATACACCCCTCCTGGACATCTGAGCCTCCTAGGTCATAGGTCATATACTAGGTCAAGAT
>NW_027011543.1:482500-487500 GCF_036934945.1 Oncorhynchus masou masou | reverse complement strand
TGGTGTTAGGATACTGAATGGTCAGATAGCTAGCATCAATGACACGACTAGCTAACCAACAACCTTTCTTGTGGTTTCTTCCCGGGTCAGATAGATAGCAACAATGACACGACTAGCTAACCAACAACCTTTCTTGTGGTTTCTTCCCGGGTCAGATAGATAGCAACAATGACAAGACTGTGGTGTTATGATACTGAATGGTCAGACAGCTAGCATCAATGACACGACTAGCTAACCAACAACTGTAACGATGCATTTGAGAATCAACAAGTGCCCATTGTGTAAATGTTTTTATGTTGTCAATAAAGATTTGGAGAGTAAATATAGTTGATATGTTGTCAATAATCCTACGGTTGTAAGTCCACCCCGTCTGTTTCCTCTCGGCGAGTTTGAAGGTAAACCAAGTCTATGCCAAGTTCAGACCATTTTCTTTAGTCTGGTGTCTTGTTACAGTGTCTGGTCTGCTACAGCGTGTTGGATAGAGAGATGGGAAGAGAAATAGGGAGAGAGGGAGAGAGAGAGAGAGAGAGAGAGAGGGCACAGAGATACAGAGAGAGAGGGAGAGGGCAGAGATACAAGGAGAGGGCAGAGATACAGAGAGAGAGGAGAGGGTACAGAGAGAGAGGAGAGGGTACAGAGATACAGAGAGAGAGAGGGGGCACAGAGATACAGAGAGAGGAGAGGGCAGAGACACAGAGAGAGAGAGGGGGCACAGAGATACAGAGAGAGAGAGGAGAGGGCAGAGATACAGAGAGAGAGAGAGAGAGAGAGAGGGCAGAGATAGAGAGAGAGAGAGAGAGAGGGCACAGAGATAGTGTGATTTGCTGTAGTGTGATTTGCTGACTCCCAGACTAGAGGAACCAACTGCACAGCCAGACACACTCCATTCAAACAGTCACATTGTGTTAACCTACTGTCAAACACGCACGCACGCACGCACACACACACACACACACACACACACACACACACACACACACACACACACACACACACACACACAGAAAATTGCATATCACAGGTTCAAGTCTCCTTGACGACCTTTCTTGTGGTTTCTTCCTGGTCAGTAGAACTATTTCTTGTGGTTTCTTCCGGGTCAGATAGCTAGCAACAATGACAAGACTGTGGTGTTATGATACTGAATGGTCAGATAGCTAGCATCAATGACACGACTAGCTAACCAACAACCTTTCTTGTGGTTTCTTCCCGGGTCAGATAGCTAGCATCAATGACAAGACTGTGGTGTTATGATACTGAATGGTCAGATAGCTAGCATCAATGACACGACTAGCTAACCAACAACCTTTCTTGTGGTTTCTTCCCGGGTCAGATAGCTAGCAACAATGACAAGACTGTGGTGTTATGATACTGAATGGTCAGATAGCTAGCATCAATGACACGACTAGCTAACCAACAACCTTTCTTGTGGTTTCTTCCCGGGTCAGATAGCTAGCATCAATGACAAGACTGTGGTGTTATGATACTGAATGGTCAGATAGCTAGCATCAATGACACGACTAGCTAACCAACAACTGTAACGATGCATTTGAGAATCAACAAGTGCTCATTGTGTAAATGTTTTTATGTTGTCAATAAAGATTTGGAGAGTAAATATAGTTGATATGTTGTCAATAATCCTACGGTTGTAAGTTCACCCCGTCTGTTTCCTGCCTCTCGGATGGGCGAGTTTGAAGGTAAACCAAGTCTATGCCAAGTTCAGACCATTTTCTTTAGTGTGGTGTCTTGTTACAGTGTCTGGTCTGCTACAGCGTGTTGGATAGAGAGATGGATAGAGAGATGGATAGAGAGAGAGAGAGAGAGAGAGAGAACAGAAAGAGAGAGAGAGAGAGAGATGGGAAGAGAAATGGATAGAGAGGGATAGAGAGAGGGATAGAGAGAGGGATAGAGAGAGGAGTAGAGAGAGAGAACAGAAAGAGAGAGAGAGAGAGAGATGGGAAGAGAAATGGATAGAGAGGGATAGAGAGAGGGATAGAGAGAGGGATAGAGAGAGGAGTAGAGAGAGAGGAGTAGAGAGAGAGAACAGAAAGAGAGAGAGAGAGAGATGGGAAGAGAGATGGATAGAGAGAGGGATAGAGAGATGGATAGAGAGAGAGAGATGGATAGAGAGGGATAGAGAGAGGGATAGAGAGAGGGATAGAGAGAGGGGTAGAGAGAGGAGTAGAGAGAGAACAGAATGAACAGAAAGAGAGAGAGAGAGAGAGAGAGAGAGAGAGAGAGAGAGAGAGACGGGAAGAGAAATTGATAGAGAGATGGATAGAAAGAGAGAGAGAGATGGGAAGAGAAATGGATAGAGAGAGGGATAGAGAGAGAGAGAGAGAGAGAGAGAGAGAGAGACGGGAAGAGAAATGGATAGAGAGATGGATAGAGAGAGAGAGAGAGAGATGGGAAGAGAAATGGATAGAGAGAGGGATAGAGAGAGAGAGAGAGAGAGAGAGAGAGAGAGGGATAGAGAGAGGGGTAGAGAGAGGAGTAGAGAGAGAACAGAATGAACAGAAAGAGAGAGAGAGAGAGAGAGAGAGAGAGAGAGAGAGAGAGAGAGAGAGAGAGACGGGAAGAGAAATGGATAGAGAGATGGATAGAGAGAGAGAGAGAGAGATGGGAAGAGAAATGGATAGAGAGAGGGATAGAGAGAGGGATAGAGAGAGGGATATAGAGAGGGAGAGAGAGAGAGAGAGAGAGAGAGAGACAGAGAGAGACAGAGAGAGAGAGAGAGAGAGAGAGAGAAGAGAAGGATAAACTGTCTGTGAGAGAGATAGAAATTAGGGATGAGGTTGAGGTTTTAGTGTTTGCTTTGCCTGTGTGTGTGTGTGTGTGTGTGTGTGTGTGTGTGTGTGTGTGTGTGTGTGTGTGTGTGTGTGTGTGTGTGTGTGTGTGTGTGTGTGTGTGTGTGTGTGTGCTCCAGGGACATCCATTTGCATGCAGTGCTAGTTCCACTGCAGAAAATAGTAGAGGGGAAGGAGAGGAGAGGAGAGGGGAGTTCAGAGCACTCTGATTGGTCAAGGAGTTGCTAGACAACAGATGTCCGGCTGGCTGGGGGGTAGACTACCTGTGGCGGAGAGAGAGAGAGAGGGATTGAGAGGGAGACTTATAAAGAGAAAGTGAGTGAGGGAGAGAGAAAGGAAGTTGAGAGAGAGAGAGAGATGGACAGATTAGTGACCTTGCTCCCAGGGCGAGCTGATGATAACGGGTAGGTTGTCCTTGGTCCTGTTGATTTAACGGTATTATTCACTCTGTCCTCCTCTCCTCCATCTCTCCCTCCTTCCTCTCTCCATCTCCCTTTCACTCTCTCTCTTCTCCTTCATTTCTCTCCATCTCTCTCTCCTCCATCTCTCCCTCCCTCCACTCTCCTCCATCTCTCCATTTCTCTCCTCCATCTCTCCCTCCTTCCTCTCACCATCTCTCTCCTCCTTCTCTCCCTCCTTCCTCTCTCCATTTCTCTCCTCCATCTCTCCCTCCATCTCTCCCTCCATCCTCCTCTCTCCATCTCTCTCTCCTCCATCTCTACCTCCATCTCTCTCCTCCATCTCTCTCTCCTCCATCTCTCCCTCCATCTCTCTCTCCTCCATCTCTCCCTCCCTCCTCTCTCTATCTCTCCCTCCATCTCTCTCCTCCATCTCTCTTCTCCATCTCTCCCTCCATCTCTCTCTCCTCCATCTCTCCCTCCCTCCTCTCTCCATCTCTCCCTCTATCTCTCTCCTCCATCTCTCTCTCCTCCATCTCTCTCCTCCATCTCTCCCTCCATCTCTCTCTCCTCCATCTCTCCCTCCCTCCTCTCTCCATCTCTCCCTCCATCTCTCTCCTCCATCTCTCTCTCCTCCATCTCTCTCTCCGTCTCTCTTTCACTCTCTCTCTTTCTCCTTCATTTCTCTCCATCTCTTTCTTATGCTCTTCTTCCACACTCCCGCTCTTTTCATCTCTCTCTTCTAGGAATCAACACTCACGCAAACACATGTCTGTCTGACCCCTCTCTCTTTTCCCCTCTCTCTCTGTCTCTCTCTCCCTCTCTCTCTCTCTCTCTCTCTCTCTCTCTCTCTCTCTCTCTCTCTGTCTGTCTCTGTCTCTCTGTCTCTGTCTCTCTCTCTCTATCTGTCGCTCCCTCCCTCCCTCCCTCCCTCTCGCTCCCCATCTCTCTGTCGCTCTCTCCCCCTCTCTGTCCTGAGGCAAAGTGAAATGGGTCGTCTTGACTCACCGGTTCCGAATCAGAGTCACTTGACACAGTTCTGATTTGAGTTGTTTGAACGTGACTCTGAATCACTATGGAACTCACAGAATCCAATGGAATCGTTTTGTTCCGATTCACACAGTAAAGTGATACAGTATCAAATCACTGATTCCTAGAAAGCAGCAGAGAATCATTATGATGAAATAAAGTAGAGTAAATAGAGTAGGGTAGATTAAAGTAGAATAGAGTAGGGTAAAATAGAGTAGGGTAGATTAAAGTAGAATAGTGTAGGGTAGAATAGAATAGGGTAGAATAAAGTAGAATAGAGTAGGGTAGAATAAAGTAGATTAGAGTGGGGTAAAATAGAGTAGGGTAGATTAAAGTAGAATAGAGTAGGGTGGAATATAGTAGGGTAGAATAAAGTAGAATAGAGTAGGGTAAAATAGAGTAGGGTAGATTAAAGTAGAATAGTGTAGGGTAGAATAGAATAGGGTAGAATAAAGTAGAATAGAGTAGGGCAGATTAAAGTAGAATAGAGTAGGGTAGAATAATGTAGAATAGAGTAGGGTAGATTAAAGTAGATTAGAGTAGGGTAGAATAAAGTAGAATAGAGTAGGGCAGATTAAAGTAGAATAGAGTAGGGTAAAATAGAGTAGGGCAGATTAAAGTAGATTAGAGTGGGGTAAAATAGAGTAGGGTAGATTAAAGTAGAATAGAGTAGGGTGGAATATAGTAGGGTAGAATAAAGTAGAGTAGGGTAGAATATAATAGAGTAGTATAAAGTAGAGTAGGGTAGAATATAATAGAGTAGAATAGA
>NW_027011543.1:462500-477500 GCF_036934945.1 Oncorhynchus masou masou | reverse complement strand
CTATCCCTTCTTTTCCCCCTCTATCCCCTCTCTTCCCACTCTTCCCCCCCCTATCCCTTCTCTCCCCCTCTATCCCTTCTCTTCCCCCTCTATCCCTTCCCTTCCCCCTCTATCCCTTCTCTTCCCCTCTATCCCTTCTTTTCCCCCTCTATCCCTTCCCTTCACCCTCTATCCCTTCTCTCCCCCTCTATCCCTTCCCTTCCCCCTCTATCCCTTCTTTTCCCCCTCTATCCCTTCCCTTCCCCCTCTATCCCTTCTCTTCCACCCTCTATCCCTTCCCTTCCCCCTCTATCCCTTCTCTCCCCCCTCTATCCCTTCCCTTCCCCCTCTATCCCTTCCCTTCCCCCTCTATCCCTTCCCTTCCCCCTCTATCCCTTCCCTTCCCCCTCTATCCCTTCCCTTCCCCCTCTATCCCTTCCCTTCCCCCTCTATCCCTTCTCTCCCCCTCTATCCCTTCCCTTCCCCTCTATCCCTTCCCTTCCCCCTCTATCGCTTCTCTCCCCCCCTCTATCCCTTCCCTTCCCCCTCTATCCCTTCCCTTCCCCCTCTATCCCTTCTCTCCCCCTCTATCCCTTCCCTTCCCCCTCTATCCCTTCTTTTCCCCCTCTATCCCTTCCCTTCCCCCTCTATCCCTTCTCTCCCCCCTCTACCCCTTCTCTCCCCCTCTATCCCTTCTCTTCCCTCTCTATCCCTTCTTTTCCCCCTCTATCCCTTCTTTTCCCCCTCTATCCCTTCCCTTCCCCCACTATCCCTTCCCTTCCCCCTCTATCCCTTCCCTTCCCCCTCTTTCCCCTCTCTTCCCTTCTCTTCCCCCTCTATCCCTTCTCGTCCCTTCTCTTCCCCTCTATCCCTTCTCGTCCCTTCTCTTCCCCTCTCTTCCCCACTCTATCCCTTATCTTCCCTTCTCTTCCCCTCTATCCTTCTCTTCCCCTCTCTTCCCCACTCTATCCCTTATCTTCCCTTCTCTTCCCCTCTCTATCCCTTCTCTTCCCCCCTCTATCCCTTCTCTTCCCCCCTCTATCCCTGCTTTTCCCCCATCTATCCCCTCTCTTCCCTCCTCTATCCCTTCTCTTCCCCCTCTATCCCTTCTCTTCCCCCTCTATCCCTTCTCTTCCCCCTCTATCCCTTCTCTTCCCCCTCTATCCCTTCTCTTCCCCCTCTATCCCTTCTCTTCCCCCTCTATCCCTTCCCTTCCCCCTCTATCCCTTCCCTTCCCCCTCTATCCCTTCCCTTCCCCCTCTATCCCTTCCCTTCCCCCTCTATCCCTTCCCTTCCCCCTCTATCCCTTCTCTTCCCCCTCTATCCCTTCTCTCCCCCCTCTATCCCTTCTCTTCCCCTCTATCCCTTCTCTTCCCCCTCTATCCCTTCTCTTCCCCTCTATCCCTTCTCTTCCCCCTCTATCCCTTCCCTTCCCCCTCTATCCCCTCTCTTCCCCCTCTATCCCTTCCCTTCCCCCTCTATCCCTTCCCTTCCCCCTCTATCCCTTCTCTTCCCCCTCTATCCCTTCTTTTCCCCCTCTATCCCCTCTCTTCCCACTCTTCCCCCTCTATCCCTTCTCTCCCCCTCTATCCCTTCTCTTCCCCCTCTATCCCTTCCCTTCCCCCTCTATCCCTTCTCTTCCCCCTCTATCCCTTCTTTTCCCCCTCTATCCCTTCCCTTCACCCTCTATCCCTTCTCTCCCCCCTCTATCCCTTCCCTTCCCCCTCTATCCCTTCTTTTCCCCCTCTATCCCTTCCCTTCCCCCTCTATCCCTTCTCTTCCACCCTCTATCCCTTCCCTTCCCCTCTATCCCTTCTCTCCCCCTCTATCCCTTCCCTTCCCCCTCTATCCCTTCCCTTCCCCCTCTATCCCTTCCCTTCCCCCTCTATCCCTTCCCTTCCCCCTCTATCCCTTCCCTTCCCCTCTATCCCTTCCCTTCCCCCTCTATCCCTTCTCTCCCCCTCTATCCCTTCCCTTCCCCCTCTATCCCTTCCCTTCCCCCTCTATCGCTTCTCTCCCCCTCTATCCCTTCCCCTTCCCCCTCTATCCCTTCCCTTCCCCCTCTATCCCTTCTCTCCCCCTCTATCCCTTCCCTTCCCCCTCTATCCCTTCTTTTCCCCCTCTATCCCTTCCCTTCCCCTCTATCCCTTCTCTCCCCCTCTATCCCTTCCCTTCCACCTCTATCCCTTCTTTTCCCCCTCTATCCCTTCCCTTCCCCCTCTATCCCTTCTCTCCCCCTCTATCCCTTCCCTTCCCCTCTATCCCTTCCCTTCCCCCTCTATCCCTTCTTTTCCCCCTCTATCCCTTCCCTTCCCCCTCTATCCCTTCTTTTCCCCCTCTATTCCCTCTCTTCCCCCTCTATCCCTTCTTTTCCCCCTCTATCCCTTCTTTTCCCCCTCTATCCCTTCCCTTCCCCTCTATCCCTTCTCTTCCCCTCTATCCCTTCTCTTCCCCTCTATCCCTTCCCTTCCCCCTCTATCCCTTCCCTTCCCCCTCTATCCCTTCTCTTCCCCCTCTATCCCTTCTTTTCCCCCTCTATCCCTTCCCTTCCCCTCTATCCCTTCCCTTCCCCCTCTATCCCTTCCCTTCCCCCTCTATCCCTTCTTTTCCCCCTCTATCCCTTCCCTTCCCCTCTATCCCTTCCCTTCCCCCTCTATCCCTTCCCTTCCCCCTCTATCCCTTCTTTTCCCCCTCTATCCCTTCCCTTCCCCCTCTATCCCTTCTCTTCCCCCTCTATCCCTTCTCTTCCCCCTCTATCCCTTCCCTTCCCCCTCTATCCCTTCCCTTCCCCCTCTATCCCTTCCCTTCCCCCTCTATCCCTTCCCTTCCCCCTCTATCCCTTCCTTCCCCCCTCTATCCCTTCCCTTCCCCCTCTATCCCTTCTTTTCCCCTCTATCCCTTCCCTTCCCCCTCTATCCCTTCCCTTCCCCCTCTATCCCTTCTTTTCCCCCTCTATCCCTTCCCTTCCCCCTCTATCCCTTCCCTTCCCCCTCTATCCCTTCCCTTCCCCCTCTATCCCTTCTTTTCCCCTCTATCCCTTCCCTTCCCCTATCCCTTCTCTCCCCCTCTACCCCTTCCCTTCCCCCTCTATCCCTTCCCTTCCCCCTCTATCCCTTCTTTTCCCCCTCTATCCCTTCCCTTCCCCCTCTATCCCTTCTTTTTTCCCCTCTATCCCTTCCCTTCCCCCTCTATCCCTTCTCTTCCCCCTCTATCCCTTCTCTTCCCCCTCTATCCCTTCCCTTCCCCCTCTATCCCTTCTTTTCCCCCTCTATCCCTTCCCTTTCCCCTCTATCCCTTCCCTTCCCCCTCTATCCCTTCCCTTCCCCCTCTATCCCTTCTCTTCCCCCTCTATCCCTTCTTTTCCCCCTCTATCCCTTCCCTTCCCCCTCTATCCCTTCTTTTCCCCCTCTATCCCTTCCCTTCCCCCTCTATCCCTTCTCTCCCCCTCTATCCCTTCCCTTCCCCTCTATCCCTTCCCTTCCCCCTCTATCCCTTCTTTCCCCCTCTATCCCTTCCCTTCCCCCTCTATCCCTTCTTTTTCCCCCTCTATTCCCTCTCTTCCCCCTCTATCCCTTCTTTTCCCCCTCTATCCCTTCTTTCCCCCTCTATCCCTTCCCTTCCCCCTCTATCCCTTCCCTTCACCCTCTATCCCTTCCCTTCCCCCTCTATCCCTTCTCTTCCCCCTCTATCCCTTCTCTTCCCCCTCTATCCCTTCCCTTCCCCCTCTATCCCTTCCCTTCCCCCTCTATCCCTTCCCTTCCCCCTCTATCCCTTCCCTTCCCCTCTATCCCTTCCCTTCCCCCTCTATCCCTTCTTTTCCCCCTCTATCCCTTCCCTTCCCCCTCTATCCCTTCCCTTCCCCCTCTATCCCTTCTTTTCCCCCTCTATCCCTTCCCTTCCCCCTCTATCCCTTCCCTTCCCCCTCTATCCCTTCTCTTCCCCCTATCCCTTCTTTTCCCCCTCTATCCCTTCCTTCCCCTCTATCCCTTCTCTCCCCCTCTATCCCTTCCCTTCCCCCTCTATCCCTTCTTTTCCCCCTCTATCCCTTCCCTTCCCCCTCTATCCCTTCTCTCCCCCTCTATCCCTTCCCTTCCCCCTCTATCCCTTCTTTCCCCCTCTATCCCTTCCCTTCCCCCTCTATCCCTTCTCTCCCCCTCTACCCCTTCCCTTCCCCCTCTATCCCTTCCCTTCCCCTCTATCCCTTCTTTTCCCCCTCTATCCCTTCCCTTCCCCCTCTATCCCTTCTTTTCCCCCTCTATCCCTTCCCTTCCCCTCTATCCCTTCTCTTCCCCCTCTATCCCTTCTCTTCCCCCTCTATCCCTTCCCTTCCCCCTATCCCTTCTTTTCCCCCTCTATCCCTTCCCTTCCCCCTCTATCCCTTCCCTTCCCCCTCTATCCCTTCCCTTCCCCCTCTATCCCTTCCCTTCCCCCTCTATCCCTTCCCTTCCCCCTCTATCCCTTCCCTTCCCCTCTATCCCTTCCCTTCCCCCTCTATCCCTTCCCTTCCCCCTCTATCCCTTCCCTTCCCCCTCTATCCCTTCTCTTCCCCCTCTATCCCTTCTTTTCCCCCTCTATCCCTTCCCTTCCCCCTCTATCCCTTCTTTTCCCCCTCTATCCCTTCCCTTCCCCCTCTATCCCTTCTCTCCCCCTCTATCCCTTCTCTCCCCCTCTATCCCTTCCCTTCCCCCTCTATCCCTTCTTTTCCCCCTCTATCCCTTCCCTTCCCCCTCTATCCCTTCTCTCCCCCTCTATCCCTTCCCTTCCCCCTCTATCCCTTCCCTTCCCCCTCTATCCCTTCTTTTCACCCTCTATCCCTTCCCTTCCCCCTCTATCCCTTCTTTTCCCCCTCTATCCCTTCCCTTCCCCTCTATCCCTTCTCTTCCCCCTCTATCCCTTCCCTTCCCCCTCTATCCCTTCCCTTCCCCTCTATCCCTTCTCTTCCCCCTCTATCCCTTCCCTTCCCCCTCTATCCCTTCCCTTCCCCCTCTATCCCTTCTCTTCCCCCTCTATCCCTTCTCTTCCCCCTCTATCCCTTCCCTTCCCCCTCTATCCCTTCCCTTCCCCCTCTATCCCTTCCCTTCCCCCTCTATCCCTTCTCTTCCCCCTCTATCCCTTCCCTTCCCCCTCTATCCCTTCCCTTCCCCCTCTATCCCTTCTTTTCCCCCTCTATCCCTTCTTTCCCCCTCTATCCCTTCCCTTCCCCCTCTATCCCTTCCCTTCCCCCTCTATCCCTTCTCTTCCCCCTCTATCCCTTCCCTTCCCCCTCTATCCCTTCTCTTCCCCCTCTATCCCTTCCCTTCCCCCTCTATCCCTTCCCTTCCCCCTCTATCCCTTCTTTTCCCCCTCTATCCCTTCCCTTCCCCTCTATCCCTTCCCTTCCCCCTCTATCCCTTCCCTTCCCCCTCTATCCCTTCCCTTCCCCCTCTATCCCTTCCCTTCCCCCTCTATCCCTTCCCTTCCCCCTCTATCCCTTCTCTTCCCCCTCTATCCCTTCCCTTCCCCCTCTATCCCTTCTCTTCCCCCTCTATCCCTTCCCTTCCCCCTCTATCCCTTCTCTTCCCCCTCTATCCCTTCTCTTCCCCCTCTATCCCTTCCCTTCCCCCTCTATCCCTTCTCTTCCCCCTCTATCCCTTCTCTCCCCCTCTATCCCTCTCTTCCCCCTCTATCCCCCTCTCTTTCCCCTCTATCCATTCTCTTCCCTTCTCTTCCCCCCACTATCCCCTCTATCCCTTCTCGTCCCCCTCTATCCCCCTCTATACCCCCTCTCTTCCCACCCTCTATCTCTATCCCCCTCTATTGCCCCTCTCCTGCCCACTCTATCCCCTCTCTTCCCCTCCTCTCTGCCCCGTCTATCCCCTCCCTTCCTGTCTTCTCAGTGAGGCTTCATGACAGCATATCAGAGGAGGGCTTCCACTACCTGCTGTTTGATCTGTGAGTACACCTCTACCTCTCATATCAGAGGAGGGCTTCCACTACCTGCTGTTTGATCTGTGAGTACATCTCTACCTCTCATATCAGAGGAGGGCTTCAACTTCCTGCTGTTTGATCTGTGAGTACACCTCTACCTCTCATATCAGAGGAGGGCTTCCACTTCCTGCTGTTTGATCTGTGAGTAGATCTCTCATATCAGAGGAGGGCTTCAACTTCCTGCTGTTTGATCTGTGAGTACATCTCTCATATCAGAGGAGGGCTTCAACTTCCTGCTGTTTGATCTGTGAGTACATCTCTACCTCTCATATCAGAGGAGGGCTTCAACTTCCTGCTGTTTGATCTGTGAGTACATCTCTACCTCTCATATCAGAGGAGGGCTTCCACTTCCTGCTGTTTGATCTGTGAGTACATCTCTACCTCTCATATCAGAGGAGGGCTTCCACTTCCTGCTGTTTGATCTGTGAGTACATCTCTACCTCTCATATCAGAGGAGGGCTTCCACTTCCTGCTGTTTGATCTGTGAGTATACCTCTCACATCTATGTGTATCTCATCCCTCCATCTCTCAGTGAGTGTAGACCCAGGTACTGATCCAAGGATAACAGGTGCTAGTTTTGTCAGGAATAATAACTAGTATTAAACCACAGACACACTAGAGAGGTAAACCAGCTTGGTGTGTGTCTGTGTGTCTGTGTCTGTGTGGCTGTGTCTGTGTGTGTCTGTGTGTCTGTGTGGCTGTGTGTGTGTGTGTCTGTGTGGCTGTGTGTGTCTGTGTCTGTGTGTCTGTGTGTCTGTGTGTCTGTGTGTGTCTGTGTCTGTGTGGCTGTGTCTGTGTGTGTCTGTGTGGCTGTGTGTGTCTGTGTGTGTCTGTGTGTGTCTGTGTGTCTGTGTGTTTTCAGGGTGACTGGAGGAGAGCTGTTTGAGGACATCGTAGCCAGGGAGTACTACAGTGAGGCTGACGCCAGGTAGGAACACACACACATGTGTTATCTAAGGTTTGTGTGTGTGTGTGTGTGTGTTATCTAAGGTGTGTGTGTGTGTGTGTGTGTGTGTGTGTGTGTGTGTGTTATCCAAGGTGTGTTATCTGTCTCTATGAAGTTATTTATACATTTGGAACACTGACTGCCTGGTTAAACACTGACTGCCTGATTAAACACTGACTGCCTGATTAAACACTGACTGCCTGATTAAACACTGACTGCCTGGTTAAACACTGACTGCCTGATTAAACACTGACTGTCTGGTTAAACACTGACTGCCTGGTTAAACACTGACTGCCTGGTTAAACACTGACTGTCTGGTTAAACACTGACTGTCTGGTTAAACACTGACTGCCTGGTTAAACACTGACTGCCTGATTAAACACTGACTGTCTGGTTAAACACTGACTGCCTGATTAAACACTGACTGCCTGGTTAAACACTGACTGCCTGGTTAAACACTGACTGCCTGATTACACACTGACTGCCTGATTAAACACTGACTGTCTGGTTAAACACTGACTGCCTGATTACACACTGACTGCCTGATTAAACACTGACTGCCTGATTAAACACTGACTGCCTGATTAAACACTGACTGCCTGATTAAACACTGACTGCCTGATTATTAAACACTGACTGTCTGATTAAACACTGACTGCCTGATTAAACACTGACTGCCTGATTAAACACTGACTGCCTGATTAAACACTGACTGCCTGATTAAACACTGACTGCCTGATTATTAAACACTGACTGCCTGATTAAACACTGACTGTCTGGTTAAACACTGACTGCCTGATTAAACACTGACTGCCTGATTAAACACTGACTGCCTGATTAAACACTGACTGTCTGGTTAAACACTGACTGCCTGATTATTAAACACTGACTGCCTGATTAAACACTGACTGCCTGATTATTAAACACTGACTGCCTGATTAAACACTGACTGCCTGATTAAACACTGACTGCCTTATTATTAAACACTGACTGCCTGGTTAAACACTGACTGCCTGATTAAACACTGACTGCCTGATTAAACACTGACTGCCTGATTAAACACTGACTGCCTGATTATTAAACACTGACTGCCTGGTTAAACACTGACTGCCTGGTTAAACACTGACTGCCTGGTTAAACACTGACTGTCTGGTTAAACACTGACTGCCTGGTTAAACACTGACTGTCTGGTTAAACACTGACTGTCTGATTAAACACTGACTGTCTGATTAAACACTGACTGTCTGGTTAAACACTGACTGTCTGGTTAAACACTGACTGTCTGATTAAACACTGACTGTCTGATTAAACACTGACTGTCTGATTAAACACTGACTGTCTGATTAAACACTGACTGTCTGATTAAACACTGACTGTCTGATTAATCACAGATGAGACGACAATATAATAACAACAATAATGCATCACGTTTCTATTGCACTTTTCATAAGAATCTCAGAGCACTTCAAAAACAACCAGTCTAGCTATAGTTACATCAACCAGTACATCTTGAATAGGGTTCTGTTGTCATGGTGATTGTTGATATGTGTGCAGTATAATAGGGTTCTGTCGTCATGGTGATTGTTAATGTGTGTGCAGTATGATAGGGTTCTGCTCTCATGAATAGTCTAGCTATAGTTACATCAACCAGTACATCATCATGAATAGATCAACCAGTACATCACCATGAATAGTCTAGCTATAGTTACATCAACCAGTACATCATCATGAATAGATCAACCAGTACATCACCATGAATAGTCTAGCTATAGTTACATCAACCAGTACATCATCATGAATAGATCAACCAGTACATCACCATGAATAGTCTAGCTATAGTTACATCAACCAGTACATCATCATGAATAGTCTAGCTATAGTTACATCAACCATTACATCATCATAAATAGATCAACCAGTACATAACCATGAATAGATGAACCAGTACATCATCATGAATAGATCAACCAGTACATCACCATGAATAGATCATCCAGTACATCACCATGAATAGTCTAGCTATAGTTACATCAACCAGTACATCATCACGAATAGTCTAGCTATAGTTACATCAACCAGTACATCATCATAAATACATCAACCAGTACATCACCATGAATAGATAAACCAGTACATCACCATGAGTAGTCTAGCTATAGTTACATCAACCAGTACATCACCATGAATAGATCAACCAGTACAACACCATGAATAGTCTAGCTATAGTTACATCAACCAATACATCATCATGCATAGTCTAGCTATAGTTACATCAACCAGTACATCATCATAAATACATCAACCAGTACATAACCATGAATAGATCAACCAGTACATCACCATGAATAGATCAACCAGTACATCACCATGAATAGATCAACCAGTACATCACCATGAATAGTCTAGCTATAGTTACATCAACCAGTACATCATCATGAATAGATCAACCAGTACATCACCATGAATAGTCTAGCTATAGTTACATCAACCAGTACATCATCATGAATAGATCAACCAGTACATCACCATGAATAGTCTAGCTATAGTTACATCAACCAGTACATCATCATGAATAGTCTAGCTATAGTTACATCAACCATTACATCATCATAAATAGATCAACCAGTACATAACCATGAATAGATGAACCAGTACATCATCATGAATAGATCAACCAGTACATCACCATGAATAGATCATCCAGTACATCACCATGAATAGTCTAGCTATAGTTACATCAACCAGTACATCATCATGAATAGTCTAGCTATAGTTACATCAACCAGTACATCATCACGAATAGTCTAGCTATAGTTACATCAACCAGTACATCATCATAAATACATCAACCAGTACATCACCATGAATAGATAAACCAGTACATCACCATGAGTAGTCTAGCTATAGTTACATCAACCAGTACATCACCATGAATAGATCAACCAGTACAACACCATGAATAGTCTAGCTATAGTTACATCAACCAATACATCATCATGCATAGTCTAGCTATAGTTACATCAACCAGTACATCATCATAAATACATCAACCAGTACATAACCATGAATAGATCAACCAGTACATCACCATGAATAGATCAACCAGTACATCACCATGAATAGATCAACCAGTACATCACCATGAATAGTCTAGCTATAGTTACATCAACCAGTACATCATCATAAATAGATCAACCAGTACATCACCATGAAAAGATCAACCAGTACATCACCATGAATAGATCAACCAGTACATCACCATGAGTAGTCTAGCTATAGTTACATCAACCAGTACATCACCATGAATAGATCAACCAGTACATCACCATGAATAGATCAACCAGTACATCACCATGAATAGATCAACCAGTACATCACCATGAGTAGTCTAGCTGTAGTTACATCAACCAGTACATCACCATGAATAGATCAACCAGTACATCACCATGAATACATCAACCAGTACATCACCATGAATAGATAAACCAGTACATCACCATGAGTAGTCTAGCTATAGTTACATCAACCAGTACATCACCATGAATAGATCAACCAGTACATCACCATGAATAGATCAACCAGTACATCACCATGAATAGATCAACCAGTACATCACCATGAATAGTCTAGCTATAGTTACATCAACCAGTACATCATCATAAATAGATCAACCAGTACATCACCATGAATAGATCAACCAGTACAACACCATGAATAGTCTAGCTATAGTTACATCAACCAGTACATCACCATGAATAGATCAACCCGTACATCACCATGAATAGTCTAGCTATAGTTACATCAACCAGTACATCATCATAAATACATCAACCAGTACATCACCATGAATAGATCAACCAGTACATCACCATGATTAGATCAACCAGTAAATCCCCATGAATAGATCAACCAGTACATCACCATGAATAGTCTAGATATAGTTACATCAACCAGTACATCATCATGAATAGTCTAGCTATAGTTACATCAACCAGTAAATCATCATGAATAGTCTGGCTATAGTTAAATCAACCAGTACATCATCATGAATAGATCATCCAGTACATCACCATGAATAGATCAACCAGTACATAACCATGAATAGATCAACCAGTACATCACCATGAATAGATAAACCAGTACATCACCATGAATAGATCATCCAGTACATCACCATGAATAGATCATCCAGTACATCACCATGAATAGATAAACCAGTACATCACCATGAATAGATCATCCAGTACATCACCATGAATAGATCATCCAGTACATCACCATGAATAGATAAACCAGTACATCACCATGAATAGATCAACCAGTACATCACCATGAGTAGTCTAGCTATAGTTACATCAACCAGTACATCACCATGAATAGTCTAGCTATAGTTACATCAACCAGTACATCATCATGAATAGTCTAGCTATAGTTACATCAACCAGCACATCACCATGAATAGATCGACCAGTACATCATCGTGAGTAGATGAACCAGTATATCATCATGAATAGTCTAGCTATAGTTAGATCAACCAGTACATCATCATGAATAGATGAACCAGTACATCACAATGAATAGTCGAGCTATAGCACACACACACACACACACACACACACACACACACACACACATACACACGGTATAGGTTATTTATTAGAAACTTAATACGATGGAAACAGGTCCCTAGCGGACTGACACAATACGACACTTGTTACATAAGATGGAGAGAGAGAGAGAGAACACTTGGATACATCTGGAAAGTACGCTCACAGTAATCACAATACTTTTCCCCGAACTACCGCCCGTTTGGGTAAGAAGTAATGAATGTATTTACGTGTTGAATGTCTTCCTTGATCGTGTATCTCTGTTAGACCCAGTCCTTCTTGAAACGGGTTCCACTTCTTGAAAAGGGTTCCGCTGGGCCTTAGTTCTTAAGTGTAAGGCTCTGATTGTCCACAAGAGGTCACAATGTCCTTCTTTTTTCGTTGTCTGTGTTTAATTCCACTTGTTCAGGAAGAGTGGTCCAGTGGAGCTAATCAGCCGTGTCGATGATCCCCAGTGGGGTGATGAAGGCAGTGTAGCCAGCGATGGTTTGAAGAGATGGTCATACTTCAATTCACTTTCTTTCAACCTGTAAATCCATGGCTCACAGAGTGTTCCCCTGTCAGTCAACCTGTAAATCCATGGCCATAGTGTTCCCCTGTCAGTCAACCTGTAAATCCATGGCTCACAGAGTGTTCCCCTGTCAGTCAACCTGTAAATCCATGGCTCACAGAGTGTTCCCCTGTCAGTCAACCTGTAAATCCATGGCCATAGTGTTCCCCGGTCAGTCAACCTGTAAATCCAAGGCTCACAGAGTGTTCCCCTGTCAGTCAACCTGTAAATCTATGGCCAGAGTGTTCCCCTGTCAGTCAACCTGTAAATCCATGGCCAGAGTGTTCCCCTGTCAGTCAACCTGTAAATCTATGGCCAGAGTGTTCCCCTGTCAGTCAACCTGTAAATCCATGGCCAGAGTGTTCCCCTGTCAGTCAACCTGTAAATCCATGGCCAGAGTGTTCCCCTGTCAGTCAACCTGTAAATCCATGGCCATAGTGTTCCCCTGTCAGTCAACCTGTAAATCCATGGCTCACAGAGTGTTCCCCTGTCAGTCAACCTGTAAATCCATGGCCAGAGTGTTCCCCTGTCAGTCAACCTGTAAATCCATGGCCAGAGTGTTCCCCTGTCAGTCAACCTGTAAATCCATGGCCAGAGTGTTCCCCTGTCAGTCAACCTGTAAATCCATGGCCATAGTGTTCCCCTGTCAGTCAACCTGTAAATCCATGGCCAGAGTGTTCCCCTGTCAGTCAACCTGTAAATCCATGGCCAGAGTGTTCCCCTGTCAGTCAACCTGTAAATCCATGGCCATAGTGTTCCCCTGTCAGTCAACCTGTAAATCCAAGGCTCACAGAGTGTTCCCCTGTCAGTCAACCTGTAAATCCATGGCCATAGTGTTCCCCTGTCAGTCAACCTGTAAATCCATGGCCAGAGTGTTCCCCTGTCAGTCAACCTGTAAATCCATGGCCAGAGTGTTCCCCTGTCAGTCAACCTGTAAATCCATGGCCAGAGTGTTCCCCTGTCAGTCAACCTGTAAATCCATGGCCAGAGTGTTCCCCTGTCAGTCAACCTGTAAATCCATGGCTCACAGAGTGTTCCCCTGTCAGTCAACCTGTAAATCCATGGCTCACAGAGTGTTCCCCTGTCAGTCAACCTGTAAATCCATGGCTCACAGAGTGTTCCCCTGTCAGTCAACCTGTAAATCCATGGCTCACAGAGTGTTCCCCTGTCAGTCAACCTGTAAATCCATGGCCATAGTGTTCCCCGGTCAGTCAACCTGTAAATCCAAGGCTCACAGAGTGTTCCCCTGTCAGTCAACCTGTAAATCTATGGCCAGAGTGTTCCCCTGTCAGTCAACCTGTAAATCCATGGCCAGAGTGTTCCCCTGTCAGTCAACCTGTAAATCTATGGCCAGAGTGTTCCCCTGTCAGTCAACCTGTAAATCCATGGCCAGAGTGTTCCCCTGTCAGTCAACCTGTAAATCCATGGCCAGAGTGTTCCCCTGTCAGTCAACCTGTAAATCCATGGCCATAGTGTTCCCCTGTCAGTCAACCTGTAAATCCATGGCTCACAGAGTGTTCCCCTGTCAGTCAACCTGTAAATCCATGGCCAGAGTGTTCCCCTGTCAGTCAACCTGTAAATCCATGGCCAGAGTGTTCCCCTGTCAGTCAACCTGTAAATCCATGGCCAGAGTGTTCCCCTGTCAGTCAACCTGTAAATCCATGGCCATAGTGTTCCCCTGTCAGTCAACCTGTAAATCCATGGCCAGAGTGTTCCCCTGTCAGTCAACCTGTAAATCCATGGCCAGAGTGTTCCCCTGTCAGTCAACCTGTAAATCCATGGCCATAGTGTTCCCCTGTCAGTCAACCTGTAAATCCAAGGCTCACAGAGTGTTCCCCTGTCAGTCAACCTGTAAATCCATGGCCATAGTGTTCCCCTGTCAGTCAACCTGTAAATCCATGGCCAGAGTGTTCCCCTGTCAGTCAACCTGTAAATCCATGGCCAGAGTGTTCCCCTGTCAGTCAACCTGTAAATCCATGGCCAGAGTGTTCCCCTGTCAGTCAACCTGTAAATCCATGGCCAGAGTGTTCCCCTGTCAGTCAACCTGTAAATCCATGGCCAGAGTGTTCCCCTGTCAGTCAACCTGTAAATCCATGGCTCACAGAGTGTTCCCCTGTCAGTCAACCTGTAAATCCATGGCCAGAGTGTTCCCCTGTCAGTCAACCTGTAAATCCATGGCTCACAGAGTGTTCCCCTGTCAGTCAACCTGTAAATCCATGGCTCACAGAGTGTTCCCCTGTCAGTCAACCTGTAAATCCATGGCTCAAAAAACACCAGTTACATGCAATAAAAACTCTATGTTATAAAAAAAACGAAAGAGAAGATTTTCAAAAAACAACAAACAAACAAACAACTGAATATGTACTTAGGCTGCTAGCAGGGCTTCTAGGGCGCCATGGCAACTCTTAGGACTCTGGTCAAA
The DNA here is from genome assembly GCF_036934945.1 of Oncorhynchus masou masou. NCBI lineage: Eukaryota > Metazoa > Chordata > Actinopteri > Salmoniformes > Salmonidae > Oncorhynchus > Oncorhynchus masou. The sequence goes on along the minus strand of NW_027011543.1, from coordinate 463,029 downwards.
ATGTGTGCACTACATAGGGAATAGGGTGCAATTTGTGACCTATCCATAGATATGGAACCGACTTCACACTACAGACTTTATGTTGAATTACCACCTCCGTAAAGAGAGGAGCAGAGGGAGATAAGGGGGAAGAGCGAGAGGGTGGAAGGGGGAAGAGCGAGAGGGTGGAGGGGGAGGAGCGAGAGGGTGGATGGAGGAAGAGCGAGAGGGTGGAGGGAGGAAGAGCGAGGGGTGGAAGGGGGAAGAGGGAGAGGGTGGAAGGGGGAAGAGCGAGAGGGTGGAAGGGGGAAGAGCGAGAGGGTGGAAGGGGGGAAGAGCGAGATGGTGGAAGGTGGAAGAGCGAGAGGGTGGAGGGGGAAAAGCGAGAGGGTGGAGGGAGGAAGAGCGAAAGGGTGGAGGGGGAAGAGCGAGAGGGTGGAGGGGGAAGAGGGAGAGGGTGGAAGGGGGAAGAGGGAGAGGGTGGAAGGGGGAAGAGGGAGAGGGTGGGAGGGGGAGAGGGAGAGGGTGGAAGGGGGGAGAGGGAGAGGGT